>NC_083636.1:4510855-4810855 GCF_963576545.1 Limanda limanda
AAACGACAAACAGGAATCAACATTCGCACAAACCCACCTTTTTCCCAGCAGCCTCCAACTTTCAATGGGAGCACATTGGAAAAATAAAACAGTTTAACATTGCAAGAGAGATGCGAGTCTTTCAGGTCTCACGAGCAAAGGGGGGGGTGTAAGCAGCGCCTGCAGGGGGGGCTGAGAAATATGGATGAAGCCGGACTGCGGCTCATTAAGCTAATGATCCAATGGCCTTTTGATTCATGGCCTGTCGGGGGGGTTATGTGGCGCCGTCAGTGAGGCAAACAGGCCCGAGGCTGCAGGGAAATGCAGCTAGAAACGGATTGTGTCCTGTTTGTAATGTGCCTGTGTGTGTGTGTTTTTGTGTTAATAAACATGAGTGTGTGCACCTACACTCACCTTCTTCTCTTCACACGCGATTTCAGTCTGTGGCAGCACAGAGAAGTGGAGGGTAACACAGGAAAACCTCGATTTAGAGTCATTTCTCGTTTTGGAATTTGATTTTCATGTATTTATCGGGGAACAGCTGAAGATCAGTTGCTATAACAGAAAGTTCTGTGGCAGCGGATTCACCCTTGGGTGCATGTAACCTACCTTCTCTACCGGTGGGGGCGTCTTTGTGGGGTATAGGAATGTTTATTAAGATTATTTAAAAGAGAAATAAAGCAAGACAAATTAACAAAACCCCAAAAAACACAAATCAAAGAAAACAGGACAATTAGAAATAACTGTATTTTAAGGGGAAACGAGTTTTTGAGGAACGACCAGAGGAAAGAAAAAGTGAAAATTCAACCACAGATGAAGATAAAAACTAAAGATGATACACGTCACCATGACAACCACAGGGACGCCATGTGTCAGTGGGAAAGGGAAAAGACTTGGAATGATGTTCCAGGTTAAAACCACACTGTAACAAACCTCGACCTCAATTTCCTCCCCTTCCTCCCCTACTGCTTCCTCCTCCTCCTCCTCCTCCTCCTCCTCCTCCTCCTCACTCTCCTCAAACTACGAGTGGCAGTGAAGAGACAATAAGAAATGTTAAAAGTTTGACTCTCATCCACGTGACCTTCAGGTGGTGAGGTCAGGGGGAGTATATGCAGTCATGTTTCACATGTCTGTATATACAGGGAACTTGCCTGCCACGCTAGCATTCTACTGTTGGGCTAGAAAAGAAAAAGGAAAAACACGACTGTGACTTCACTCTCACTCACTAGAATCACCACCTCATGGTTGTACCCCTTCTGAGGTCACAGCGACCTTCACCTTTGACCCCAAAACGTCAAATCAGTTCATCCTCAAGTGCAAATGAAAGTTTGGGCCTAATTTGAAAGATTTCTCTCAAGGTTTTGTCAATAATGGGATGACAGCTCGTCAGCCATCGGCCCAACTGTGTTTATAATAAACTCAAAATTGTGTCACCAAATAGAAAATGTCAACATTTTACAATTTTGATTAAAAAAAAAAAAAAAAAAAAAACTTTTAAAACTGCTTTCACTTTGGGGAAAAAATAAATAAATAGCATCAACAAACCAGAGGTAAAAAAAAATAAACACACACACACACACACACACACACACACACACACACACACACACACACCAAGAACTGATCCTTCCCATGATGCAAAGCTTCAAGTTAAAAGATCAAATCAACAAAGTTCAAGACGATCACCAGACAAAGAAAATAACATCCAACTCATTCACTCGCTCTTTGCCACTGAAGGAAAATCTCACCACTGCTGCTCAGAGCGTTTCTAGTGCCACCTTGTGTTTGACTTGAGTACTGGCACAGTTGTGATCTAAAGGAGTGAGACTTTTTCCCATGCAACAAAAAATACTTCCAGGGGACTGTTTCTAATCAGCTGCTAAATCTGATTGTTATGTTGAGATCAGGAAAACTGACACAGAAGAAGCCCCCTCATACTATTTTTTACATTTATAGATGCAGAGTTGATTATCCAATGGGAGACGACTAAGTAAAACAGGGGTAACTAGTCAAGCTACATCAGCAGTAGAGTATTTACTAGAACAGTGAAGCTACAGGGCTACGCTACAAGATTTACTGGTTTAGAATTCAGTGAATATCACACAATATGAATTATGGACTAACTAATAAAACAACACAGTCACCAGGCTACATTCTATCAGAAGTGAGCTACAGTCTAACACTCTGCTCTGCTGACAGCAGCAGTACGCACCAGAGCCTTTGCTTCCTCCTCCTCATCGGTAATAACCTGTTTCTGAGGAAGAGGAAAATCATTTCTTTGCATAAACGCCCCATTAAAAATCCACGACTCTGCTTCATCAGCTCCACTGGCTCAGATGTGAACCTACCTCTTCATCTACTGCCTCCTCCTCCTCCTTCTTCTCCTCTTCTTCTTCCATAGCTTCATTTAGCTTTAATTGTAAAGTGAACACACTGATTGAAACTGCACAACTAAAACAACTACTACACTAGCTCCACAGTAAATATGATGTAGGGATCTGAAGCAGAGGGAGGTCACAGCCGACAGAGGTTATTGATTGCTGTAACTGCCGCTACACTTAGGACACTGTCTCCATGTCCTCTAGTCTATTAGTCAGCACAGGGACAGATCTCCGAGTATCGATCTGCTTTCATTGACAGCGTCAGGTCGTCACACACCAGGGACGACGTGTGGACATTTCTACACAACCGCAACATCTGCTACCGCCTTGTTAAGAGTCAGGATCTACATCACTACTGCACATACCTGCGCTTCCTCTTTTGCATACTGATAAACAACCAAAACACACACACACAATGCTGATGTGGAGGCAACCACAGATAAAGTCCTACTTTCAGGGTTAGAGTTAGGGTTACTGCACACTGGATATTCTCAGTGACCCAGTGCGATGCTCATACAGATTAACACTTGTTTCCCAGACGTACCTGTTTGGCTCCCATCGACTCAAACATCTTCTCCAGCTGGATCCTCAACTGCTGCACATTATTCAGCAGGACGCAGGGCTACAGGGGGGGGGGGGGGCAGGAGAGACACAGTGGACAGTGAGATTACACTGATGTGACAGGGAATTATTCAAGTTTAAAAACAACATTCAAGTTTAAATTAATAGGTTTATTGTCGATGCCGGGATGGTGCATCCCCAAATCACAAATTTGATGGAAGTTACATTGTATGACTGTATTAACCTAATAATTAACCTTTATTAGTGAAATAATAAGGACAAACATTTAAATGGCTTATTACAGAAAAACATAAACAAACAAACTTACAATCTTCTCCTTGTCGATGTAAGAAGGGAAGTTCTTGGTCAGAATGGCGCTGTACAGCAGGAGAACTTTGGAAATTGTCTGTAAAAAAAAAAATAAAGAGCAACAAAGACATTAAAAATTAGAGTAAGTTTCTTTTCGAGTAATAGTTTCTTGGGAGTTAATTTATTATTGATTATTAATCACATCTAGAGCATGTTTTTAGTTCTTGAGAAAGTCTACGTGAGAGTGTGATGTGTTACCTTGGAGAAGCGGCGGCTGTACTGAGCCATGACGCTCGGGTCGGGACATTCCAGCTTCTTGATGATCTCAAAACTCTGGTTGAGCTGCGTGAAGATGTCCACGACGGAGCAGGAGAACAGAGCGTGCTCAGACGTCTGCTGGAACTGAGACGGCAGCCGAGAGAGTAAGAAGGTTTAAATAGTTTCTTTGCACGTTTTAATAAAAACATCAGAGTAATTTTAAATGTTTCTTACTCCGTCTTTCTTGTCTCTCTCCAGGGCTCCGTGCATGAACTCAACAGACACGTCCTCGTTTTCAGCCAACCACTGCAGCACGAACTGTACGAACCATCTACATGGGAAAACACAGGCATCGTATCCAAATCCAAATATCTCAATTAAAAATCATACAATCAAACATAGCGTTTCCCCTCCGAGCCTCTGAGAGAACACGAGTCTTGCACTTACGACGGGTAGTCGGGGACGACGCCCTTGACGCTCGGCAGCTCCTTGACATATTCGTTGTAGAGCCACTTGACCTTGAAGTGCAGGTTCATGTAGTCGGTGCTCTTACACAGCCGGTGCTTCTCGTGCTCTGCAGATACAGGAACACACAAGGAGCCTGTGAGATGTCTCATGAGCTGGAGAGAATCTCAAGATCACTCAAATCTAGCCCTTGATTCCCGTCTCTACGCTGAGATAAGATGATCAGCCTCTGGTTTTAGCTACACTCTGCGTTTGCACAGTCCAAATACTAAAGGACGTTTCAAGGAGTAAATGAATTCTGATATACTCGTTATATTATCAACAAACAATGTAGGTGGATTTATAGTTTTAAAGTTTTATATTAGATGTGTTATTGAATTAACTGTGGTTGTGTGTATATATAAATTCAATGTACAATGAAACACATGCAACCATAAAGGTGAGCTCAAATTTACCCAGGAGTAATTTTAGTGACCTACTAAAAAACTACTACTATAAAAGTTAAATTATATAAGTACAAAATCTCTGAACACATTTTTCCATCTCTTTTAATATTAAAGCAGATTGAAAATGGAGGGCTGACACACATCTGTGCAGAAGTGTGTGACACAGATAGAGGGTTTCATCTTGAGGACAAGGGGCTGGGATAAGAGCTTATGAGCGGAGGGGGGTGGGGGGGAGTGGGGGTTGCTGCTGTACAGTAACGTACAGTGCAGCGGACACACAAAGTGCAGAGAAGCTCCTGGGAGACATAAGAAGCTTTCAGACCCTCCACAGTCATTTCTAACTTTAAACATCTTCTGTGCCACTGAATCACTCCTCCTACAGAATTCCTCTCTCTCTCCAACATCTCCAGTTTCTCCAGGATTCTCCTCCTCACGTTTTCAAGCACGTAATACGAAGGGGCTGGGGACTTACCTTCCATTGCATACTTCATGTCCTGAGCAAACAACGTCCACATGACCTCTGCTGACACCTTCCCGACACTCAGCTCTTGAGGGAACCTGGGAGAAAGGTGACGGAGAGGCAAGGACGTAAATAAGACAATACAGAATAACACAGCATTAATCTGACTGAGTTCTGAGACTAAAAGACAAAATATCCTCGAGTATCACGACTGAAGTTTCAGTTTATAGTGTTCTGAACATCTGGAACAAAGACTTCAACTCCTTTTATTCTCCTTTAAGCAAGAAATCAATGGGTAAAGATTAATGGTCCTGCTATTTGAATAGAATAAAAGGTTGGTTAGAAAAACAACAACTAACTGGTTGAGCACGGATGTGTAGGAGTTCCTGTCCTCTTCAATGATGGAGACGATGAGCATGATGAGTTTGGGCCAGAAGTCCAGGTTCTTGACACTGGGACCCTGCTCCTCCAGAGGGACGTCCTCCTTGTTCTAGAGAAGCAAAGACACACAGTCAGTCTCTAAAAGAAGGGACAGTTCAATACAAGGGACAGTAAACACTCAGAAGAAGACATGTATAGTAGTAATTTACCCCTTGTTGAGATCTGAAACGTCTCTGCAGCTGATGAATAATGGACATGTGACTCACCGTGTCTGCAGGTTGATACTGTCTGTTGTACAGCTCGTGGCAGTTGTTGAAGATGTAGTCGAAGGTGGAGTTGAGACAGGCCTTGACACAGTCCCTCACCACCTGGCTGGCTCTGGGCGGAGACTGCAGCTCCTGGACCTGAGCACAAGATGGAAGGAGGGACACTGACGCTTTATCGACTTGGACAGAACCAGATAAGTCTCCCACCCAAAAAGAAAAATAGAGCGGATGAAGCACAAACCTTCATCCTGAAGAAGGTGATGCTGGTTAGAAGGTCCACGGTGGATTTTAAGTCCTGCAGGCGATCCTTATTGCTGGCAGGGAAGTGGTTCTACAGAGGAAAAAGTTGGTTTTGATATAATCCACCATTACAGACATAAAGTGCATATCAATGAGGACACAGAGAGAAATTCACACTCACGGTACAGACTGGAAATTGTCCGTGCGAGTTCATACTTCAACATTTTAAGTATGTGGCAGAAGAGGTAGTATGTTAATGTAGTGTTTCTTTTGTCTTTGTCTTAAACTCACGACAACAAATAATGAGGGAACATTCTGATATACAATCTTTGAGAAATCAGTTATCTATTTAGTAGAATAAAGTCTTACCCTGTATGTGGAGAGGTCAATGCGCAGTGAGTTGTGCAACTGGTCCAAGAGCTTGACAAAGCGTTCTTTCTGTGTGGGGAAGGAAAGAAAAGAATCGTAAAGAGAGATAGAAACACAACACAAGGAGAAAGATTGAAGCTGTGTGTCTGTGTGTCTGTGTGTGTCTGTGTGTGTTTAAGTTATACAAACCCCAAAATTGGAGGCAGCGAAGCGGTCGGAGGCGGACACATTGGTGGAGGCGGTGGTGTGGGCGTAGAAAGCATTGATATTGGCCAGCAGGGTGCTCATCACGGCAGGAACCCCGGGACACATGTACTTGGATGACAGACAGGCAAAGTGACTGTAAAGAGAAGCACAGACAAAGCCTGGTTAAGACCCGGGAGCTCGATTCCCTCCAGTTACACCAGCTCACACTTCTCGGTGTCATGAAGAGGAGGTTCTGTCAAAGCCTCTATCTGGTCAGACTCAGTTTTCTCGAGGGACTTGTTTTAACCAGATGATCCCTGTTAGAAAAGGTCATTTCTGAGGGACAGCCCATTGGAGAGCGCTCTCTGTGAGCGATGGGCCCAGCTAACAGGCATCTGTACGGAGCACGACATTTCATGGAGACAAATCCATCCTCGGACCGTTCATAATTGACTTTCCTTCATTTGGAGGCCAACAGGGAACGACAGCAGCGCCGAGGAAGACAAAGGTGCAGAGGTACGGCGAGGGCCGAGGGGAGATGAAGAGGTGACACAGACATGGACAGACAGAGAGAGAGAGAGAGAGATGGAGACAGTCTGTTTCTCGCTGTGATGTGTCACACTCACGTCATGGCTTGGTAGATGGACTCGATCCCGTAGCGCATGGCGAACTCGTCCACTACCTCCTGGGCCACGTCGTCAAAGTAGATTTTCCAGGAGTCGTCTCCACGAGGGTCGGGGATTTTCACCACACCTTGGCCGAGCAAGTCGTTGGAATGGTGGAACAGGTTCTGCAGGGGAGAGACAAGTGGTGTGAGTGTCATTTGAATGAGCTGGAGCAGGAAAGACAAGGTTTTTTAAAGAGTTATTCCTCTTTTACACCAAAATTAACGAGTATACGTGGTTAAAACCTTCTGTTATTTTTGATTCCTGTTCAGAAACCACAGGAAAATCTCTTGCAAGTGTTGCATCTTGCATGATACCCGGAAAAGTTCCCAAAATTAAAAGAAACTACAAATAAAACTACAAAAGTTCAATGCGTGTCATATGACGCCGCACCAGAAAAAGTGCTACATCAGAATTTAAACCTCAAGAATAAAGAAGAAGAAGAAGAAATAAGCGTGTTCACTCAGGTGTCATGTTTCTATCATTGCCAATTGTAGCCAATAAAAAGTTAATTTGAACAGGGAGTGAATGCTGGTTTTATTCATTCCCATTGTAGACAGAGACAGGTTTTATATGATGTTAGTTGGTTTTGTGACCAGTTGAAGAAAAGCTTTAAAATAACTTTGGTCTGTTTAAAAAGAAACGTATTTCAGATTCCCAAATATTGGTGGCATTTTAAAAAACGATTTATAGTATTGTATCCTGTTACTTCACTGTCCTATCTACATATGCCAAACCTGCATTACATCCCCAGTGCATGTGTGTTACATTAAACCAAACACATTCAAAGGTTTCTGCAGAACCACACACTGTACCTCATGCAAACACGTGTACTGCACATGGTACGGAGCCACTTTCTCCTCTCCCTTAATCTCCACGTTGATCTGCAGGCGAATGGCGCCCGACACCGCCGACTTGTCCGTCCTCTTCTCTGTAATGACACACAAACACATTCAGCCGCACGCACTCACACTCGCGTATCTTCTTCGAGTCACACGGAACCAGGTCTGTTAACACAACACTAATTACAGACCATTAAGATAGCAGTTCTATTGTAGGGGGGATCTGTTTCTGCACGCTGATGGCAGCGCAGCGACGGCAGCGCTAATAGAAGTGCTGATCGGGGGGGAGACAATGGCAGGGGGGGGGGACGTATGGATTCGAGCCTGATGATCCAGGACACTTGAGCTCTTGCTCGTCTGGAGGTGGAGTGCTCGGCGGCTCACCCCTGCTATTTGCCCCTGACAGGCACATCATTAGGGGTAATTTGTACATGTCGGCAGAGCGGTCGATTTCCGACTGGAGTGCTGCTACTTGATAATCACACATCGGGAGGACAAAGCGGGGGGGGGAGAGGGGAGAGGGGAGGGAGGGAGGGTGCATCGGAGAAGACGGTGATAAGAGTCGAGAAAACGTTTGAAATGCACCGAGCGAATTACATGAATGGTAATAAATATTGCTTCAATTTCTAATTCCTAATGACTCCGACTTACATAAATATTCTGTTAAACGTGAGATCGAGGATAATTAAATCAAGCACTTTGTATTTTTTCCCCACGACAGCAGATTTATAGGCGCATTCATATTCTGTATAATGTTATTCTAGTGTAAGATTTATTACTGTCACAGTTAATTTCTGCACTTTAATCAAGCAGAAATAAAAGAGATGCTTTGTCATTAAGAAGTGAACGACTCGCTCCTGTACTTAACATGGATGTGGAAATAAAGAGTTTATTTAAATGACGTTTACTGATAAAGCAGCAACTTGTAAATGCATTTAGGCTCCATCTTCCTCCACGCGGGTGCAGTACCGGGGAAGTTTAAATATTTCGGAGATGTTTTCCCAGAGAACAACTTTCATCAATTGTAAAGACGCTGATTTAGAATTTCATAGAATGGGATTAAATGGGAAAGCCAGTATTTTCATGCAGACCAACATGGGCCTGGAGGCTGCTCTTCTAAAACGTACAAGAATGAAAAATGATTTGTTGCTGCAGGCAAAGGAAACGTGGGTAATGAGGTGCAAACAAACCACTGACTGGACTTAAAAGTGACCTGCACACAGAAATACTCAAGAAGTAGATCAATCCTCGATTAGGACAAAGTTTCCTTAGTGGAACCGGCACATGTTTAGGATTTTAACTTGGTCATTTTTATACAGAGCAGGAGAGAGCACTGACCCAGGTTGTACCAGACGTCCATTTCTCCGCTCAGCGTTCGAACTTCAATAATACTCTGGCCGAGGAAATCATCGGATTCCCTCTTGAGACGCTGCTTCACCCTGGACTTGATGTCGTCGTCCTCGTCCCACACGCGCACTTTGATTCGGTCTGACGAGTTGTGGCACTCACTAAAGTAGAGGAATATACAATAGAAACATTAAATAAACAAACATTAATACACTATACACATGTTTTATTTACAATAAAATTCAGTGACTTACAAGTGGTACTTCTCCTCCCAGACAGGATTGAGGTTTCCATAAATGGTCTTGGTTCTTTTCTTGGTCTTTCCCACCTGAACTGTGACGTACGGATCGCTGGATCCCGTCTTGTCCTTCGCCTGAAGCCCTTGTGCACAAACAACTACACAAAGACACACACACACAGCAAACATGAGCAGAAGAATTCAAAGTTTCATGCTCAGGTGCCGACCGTCTTTGTTGAGCTGATTCACTTTCGTGTAACTTTGAATCTGTGGCCCTAACCTGTGATGGTGATCTTGGCCGACCACTTGGAGGTCCCGTCCAGAACGCTCTGCTTGATGGTCTTCATCTGCTGTGCGTGGATGGCTTTACTGATGATAAACACTTCCCTGATGAGTTCGAAGATCTCCGGCTTGTTCCTCTCCCGGATCTTCATCCTGTCCTTCATGGCCATGATGATATTCTGAGTCTTGTCCTCCGCTCCGTGCTTCGAGCTCTTCTCCGCGGCACCTGCACATCAGAGAAAAAAAAATCCTTTGTTGGACTTCTGTGAACTTCACGGATGAGCATTTTCCCCGTGTGTTGGGCTTCACTCACGCTGCAGACAGTCGGCATTCAGCAGCTCTTGGCACTTCTCGTGGCACTTGACACCGCACTCGGAGCAACGCATGCCTTGGCGGGCGATCCCCCACAGCAACCCCTCACACTCGTAGCAGTATGTCGGGGTGGTGGCCGTCCACACTTCAAAGTTATGTGGGGTCGTGCAGGATATGGGGTAGATGAGCGCCTGCAGCGTCTTCTTGTACACATGGGTTTTCTATAGAACGGAGAAACGTGTATTTTAACGCACGGGACACACGACAACACTACAAAAATGATCTTGTGGCGATATTATCAATATTTCGGTTGTTAAACTCACCAGCTCCTCCTCTTTGATCGAGGAGCGTGCAGCCATAGAAGACGCGATTCCCGCCTTCCTGGCTTGGACGAGCGACTGAGCCACAGGCGACAAATGAAAGTTTACTTAATATTAGAACATAAACACACAACCCACAACACCCCCAAAATAATATCACTGAAAACCGAAGGGGTGAGTATGGTTAAAAAAGTGAGTCGGGAGGTTGTAAGGGTGGTGAGTAGGGTTACTACACAAACAGAAACAGGTATTATATAATATAAATATATACATACATGTGTATATGTATATATCAATAATTATGCACATTTTCCCTGTTGGTGAATTATTACCGGATGATCAGAAAATACATGAGTAATATTCCCAACTAGTAGCAATAATAGCAGTCAGAAGTAATAAATTATATAAATGTTTATATTCTGAAGCAAAAGCAGCATCTGTCACAAATTGGGTGGTTAGTAATGTTTTCAACCCATCTATGATTTCCATGGCACAGCAAGTAAGAGAAGAAACAAACCAAAACAGTGGGGGGGGGGAGAGGATTAGGTGATTGGGTGTTTTACTGATAATATCAAGTAGGGAGAAAAGGCTACCCATGACCAAGAGGATGCATGCACACGTTTTAATTTGTGTTAAACGAGAAGTCTGAGATCAATACATGCTGCAAGACATTCAGGTTTGAGGCAGCAGCTGTTTTTATTAGTCCTACTTGATATTTTGTGTTTTAGTAAAAATAAAAGGGAGTGGCAGCTGGGTTTCTATTAACTTACCATAGCCTGACCAAGGAGAGTGAATGCATTCAAGAGAGTTGTGGGGAATAGTTTTGGGTTTAAGAGAGGAGGGAGAGAGAAATTAACAGTCTGGTTTCATATCTGTCTGGATAACAATCTCATCCCACATGAAGCTCAGAGGTCAGATAGTAACTGCTGAGTTCTGCAGGTGGTCTCACGAGCAGAAAGACACAAACTCACACAGAAAGTACAGAACAAACAGGGTGATATATGACGTATGAGTGCAAGAGACAGATGTGTACTGACCACATCGCTGACCAAGGGGATGGGCTTCTTTTTACGCAGGTCTGGCATGCTGTCGATTCCATACAGGCCAGGACCCCCACTGTGCACAAGATAAAATGTGTGAATAGATAAATAACGGCGTCAGTGCACAAAATGGTCACAGCAAGAAAATAAAATTAAAAAGGGTAACTATAAATAACTTACCCCGGTTTGACCCAGGCCTGTCTCGGATTGGATTCTTCATCTCGAACCTGGAAGATATTGAATATTTGAATTGAGGCTGGGAGCTTACATGGACTCAGACACAGGAGTGTTGTAATGAGAAGAAAACAACAGGTAATGGAAAGTTCAATTTGGTTTAGTTTCATCTCTCTGATGTCACAGAACATGCAATGTAAAAGAAAAACAAGTGGTAATACTTTTAAAACACGGGCACAAATAAACATTGATGAAATTTATTTGTGTGCAGAAACAAAACGACAGATAAAGTTGTGGTTCACAGGTCGAGAAGTTAAATTAGAAGTAGATAAAAGCAAATTTCACAAAACTAACCCTAACCCCTATTTCAATGCATGTTACATATCTCTCCTAACATAACCTGTAGTATTTACATGCTGTACATTAGGATTTGACCATGCGCTCAAGCGTTTTGAATATTTCTAAATGATTTTCAGTTACACAGAGACGAGCAAAACAAATAATAGGGTAAACAATAACCACAAATATCAGACAGCGATTGAAATCAACAGAAATAAAGAACAGTGGCTTAAATGTGGAGCCAATGTTGGATGAGTGACCTGATTGTCTTCTCTCCAACACTCTGCCAAGTGAAAAAACAAACAAATCACAGAAGTGTTAGGATTTTGTGTGGAGCAGCTGCAGGTTAGAAAATTTGCAAGACAGTAATTTCAATTGAGAGAAACTAAATCAACTTAATTCTGTTTAACATATATTAATTTTGATGATAACATTATTCAAAGATGGACAGAGAAGTGGCAAATTAAAGGAGAACCAGGAGACAGTATCTTAGTAAGGTGCTTCTTCCATTAATTAGTCACCATTCTGTACTTTTAATTCTTGTATTACTGGACATGCAAGTGATTTAAAGCTGCAGAAAATATCCTTAGAAATATACCTGGGATGAACTCATCTTGCGATTGGGATCCCTGAGAACCTTGAGACCCTTGAGAGCCATGGGAACAATGGGAACCGTGGGAACCATGGGAGCAATGGGAGCCATGGGACCCTTGGGACCCCTGAGCAGATTTGGACAGTCTATGACGGGTTTGCCTCTTTTCTCTCAGAATGCGCTGGAACTTTGCGATACGCTCTCTGTGACCGGCATCAGTCGGTTTTACGTCATTGACTTCGTCAGGAACAAGGTTTTCCTTGATTGGACTTAACCGCACCTCGTCTGTTATGGGCACTGGATCCAGTGGATTCTCCTCTTGCCTCGGTGGAGAAGGATCTGGTGTCAGTTCGAGGTTGGACTGTTCCCCATCCTTTGGACATTCTCCTTCTCCCTTTGACTTTTCTACTGAGTGGGACGGAGTGGTGGTGCAGGGAGAGTGGCTCACTGGTTTCGGGGATGCTTGAAGATTTAATGACAGGTTCTCAGGTGTCTCCCCACAATCTACATAGACTGAAGCCTCACTCTCCTCCTTTGGAGTGACAAATTGTTCCTGATTCTCTGATAGACTAATGTCTCCTTCTGTATTGTTTGCATCATTTTGAGTCTTCTCGGGTTCACTGATTTTCCGGTTAGGGGACAGGGATGCTTCCAACCCACTACCGTCTTTCCCTTCTTCAGAGTTGGATCCTTCCAACTTTTTTAAAGCCCCTTTCAAAGCTGTCCTAAAAGTGAGCACAGCCTTGCTGAAAGTTGTTACTTCCAAACCTGCATTGGGAGTCTTGGCTAAACTCTCAGAATCTATCACAGAAGACGCCTGGGACGATGATTCTCCTCCATCACCCCTGGAGATGCTGGGATCTGTCCACTCCCTGTCCAAACTATCAGCAGACCCTAGATTAAGAGTGTGACCAGAAGACGGACAATCATCACACGGTGAATGTGACTCTGGATAACCATCATCACAGTCTGTCAACAGAGCAGTGGAGCAGCTCAGGCTCCTGGAGGGTCCACTGTCCAGATCATTTGCACAGGCGTCCACGGTATGGTAACCGGAACTATACGAGTAGGGAAAGTTTGTCGCATAGTTACAGTTCAGTTTTTCTTCCTCAGTTTGTAACCTTGGTGGTCTCCAGTCCACGGTACTCGAAGAGCTGGACGGAGAGTTGCAATGGAGTCCGAACAGCCAGGAGAGATGCTCAGAACTGTTGTGTGAAGAATGACCTGGTGTGGAGCTCCGTGTTTCATCTGTGGCACACCTGTCCCACACATGAGGACAATTATCCACCTCTTCTCCACTGTTGGCAGAGGAGCAGATGTCCTCCTCACTCCAGCCTCCTTCTGCACTTCTACTGTGCTGGATATCAGCAGAAGTCCATCTAGCATACTCTGTTTTTAGAAAATCTGCTTCTGGACAGCTGGAACTGTGACAAGATGACAAAGAGCTGGTGCTTCGGTATTCACGGCCACCATGAAGCTCCAGGTAGCAGAGGTCAAGGTTTGTAGTCTCTAGCATGTTTAATTTCAAACTTTGCTCCTTCAGTTGGTCCGTTTGCTGGTCTGGCTGACGGAGAGCGTTTCCATCAACGTGCCATCGTTTAAATGTTCTGTGAGAAGGTAAACATGTTAAATCTTTGTGGTCCAACACTGGACTAGTGTCTCTACAGTAAAGAGACGTGATGGCATTCTGTCTACCCAGGCTTCCGCGCCTGATACGGGGTGTTTCAGAAACATGACTTGGATGAGCTGCAGCTGAAGCCCCAGAGTACATCTCACCTATCTCACTGAGCACCGCATCCACACAACATGATACTTCATCCACTGAGCCTCGCACCGATGTGAGATACAGCCTCAGATCAGAAATCTCCTCCTGGATTTTGTTGATGCCTTTTAGCTCTTTCATGATATGTTCCACTATGTTTTCAGAGCCTTGTTCGGATTTCTCCTCCTCCTCTTCCTCCACATTCTCTTCTTTACTCTTGGTCCTATCAGTGAGCCTGGATATAGCATTGTCCAAAATCCCAATGCCATCCTGGCAATCAGAGATGGTGTTGTCAGCTTTGCAGCACGTAGTGTCCACCAATGACTGGACATGCTGGGACCTGTTCTCTGCCCCCTGCAGGCACTTCTGGGTAGTTATGTGAAGGCTTTGCCCAATTCTGGGGCTCTGTGATCCCTTCCTCTGCAGATCTCGCCTCTTTGGCGAGGCTGGAGGTAGCTCCGATGCGTAGAGTTCATCATGACCACTGAGGTGTCCTCTGGGGAACATCCCTGAGGAGTGGCACTCGTGATTAGTTGTTCCCACACATGGACAAACCAGTGCCTCAGTGACTCCGTGGTGTGAGAACGAGTTAGGATCTTAAACTGAGTCCTGACACGATGACTGACTTAAAGGAGTAAAGAATGAAACTTCTGACACTGTTATTGCACGGTAGTTGTCAGCTGTCAACCAACTATGACCATGCAAAGTTAGGTTAATACACTTTAACACACATGAAATCCTACATGTATATTTTAGGTTAGCGTGTGAGAGCGGGAGACAGTACTTGTCTGTAAAGTTAGGACACGTGATGGACAGTATTGTCTTTACTGACCTCCACTGAGTGGCAACTGGGAAAACGAGCACCATGCAGCTGCTTAGAGCTCTGTAATTAGGACGCTTTGGAAAGACAGCACGGTAATTACATGACAGGTCAATTCTCTCCTCTGAGGCTCTGTCACTCGTTCAGACCCTGCCAGCTGCACAGCTTGATAGCTCTGACCCCTTGCCTACAGCCTGTGTACTTATATGTTCTGTCTTGAGTATTTATATGTTCTGTCTACTTATATGTTTACACCAGGGATCTGAGAGAAAACTGCATTTCAATCTACGTCCTGTACACACGGCAGAATTGACAATAAAGTTGACTTTGACTTTGACAGGATTTACTGAGTGACCAGAACGGAACATAAATCTGTCTCTTATGCTCAGTCCATTCAATCAGAGTAAATACCAGACGGAGATCAGTGTTGTCATATTCGTCAATAGAGAATAACCAAGTGAGGTGATAGACAAATGTCTTTTGAACTTGAATTCAAGAAAAGCCTCAAACAAACCCACTAATCCTTGCAGCACAGTTTCTAGCTTTTAAAGTGTCCGGCCCAAGAGGGATGTTTATCTCAGGTGACTTTTTATCCCTGAACTTCTTTGATAAGGAAATTCATAAGCTATCATACTAACATTACATGAAATGAGCCTTCATTCTAGTTTTGGGAAGAGAATTTCCCTTTTCCATTTGGTAAGTTATTATAAAGAGTGAATAGTTGAGAACAACATTACACTCCCACTGCACTGAAAGTATTCAATATGCATTTTAGCCCTGAAGGTGTGTACCAGCCTGATAAGAGTTAAGAAGGAAGAAAAGCCTTCGAGAATATATTGTTTTGAATCACTACTCTGAATTAAGCATTTATATATAGTCTAAGTTTTCTGTCATTTGTGATGAATTATTAAATCCTCTGGCTTAAATGCATTTGCTGTACAACACGTTAAATACTAAATAATGTTCAGCTCATATACACTTCTGAGGGCCATGATCCTCTGTATAATAGTCAGTGATTTATTAGGGAACTGTCTATGATAAGATAAAAGGTTGATGGGGCTTCTTAGGGGTCAAACCCATTTCCAGGTCACTCATAGCAACAGAATGCAGCGATCTCTTTTCTCTCTTTACTAAATGGTTTGTGGTCTGTAGGAAAAATACTTTTGAAGTTATAACTTGCTTTCTCAAAAACGAAAGACATTTTCTACCATTATCTTAAATTCAGATCTACTGCAACAAGCTGAAGTCAAAGATCTTTTCTTAATACATTGAGCAAATGCAGTTTTCATGTAAAATGTGTATTAACATGCATTATTTAATCAGTCCACACAAACTTGAACTAAATGCATATATATATGTATTAAAATGAAAACCTCACCTTACCTTATATGGTTACAATCCTGATAATTATAGGAAAGAACAACCTGTAGATTTCGTCTTTCAAAAATCTGTAAAATCCACACCAACCATCCATAAAGGGGACTTCACTTTTTTTTCAAAAATGTATCCCAGCTGTATCATAGAACGTTTTTCTCTGCCTCAATCAATCCTGCAGAACTTGCAGAACACAGGAAACAGCAGAATCCTTAATTTCTACCAGCAGAACGTCAGGCGCGACAGTGGCAAACAACAACCTCGCAGCGGTTCCCAATCAGTTAAGTAGCCATCTGTACATCCCCTCCCACCCTCACGCTTTCTCCTCTCGCTCTCCCTCCGTCCTCTGGCGATGTATTCCAGCACGAGGGTAATCTGAGGCTGTGGGACTGCCAGCACTCAATCTCACTCACTCTTCTTTGTCCACATCTGCCTGCTTCCGCGATTAGTAATATTTCTCCTTCAATTAACAAAAGTCTGTTTGTAATGGTGATAAAATACACCAGCAACACTCAGTGATTTCTATTCAAAGTTTGAAGCTCAGTGATATGATTTGCCGATCAGTGACACTGCCAAAAATTCTCGAGGAAATTGTAAACATGTCCCATGTCTCCTTCAGATTTGAACAAGCCTGTTAAAGATGTTTTAGTGTCACGTCGGGCGTTGTTAATATTATTCTGGTTTCTGTGACACTGCTTGACAGCTTAACCACCAATTCTAATTCATTACAGTGTTCTCAGCATTTTGCTTTGTGTCTTAAGTGTTTCCCTAAGTCCTGTAATAAATGGCAGTTAGACAGCTTTCATCTCACTCTCCATTTACACTCGTGTGTCTTCAGTCAGGCGTCACTTACATCACATGTTTGTCTCGACTAGTCCATGGAAAGCAATCATTGTAATGGAGCCAAGCGATCAGGCTACAAGAGGCTACTCATTTACTGCCACACCATAAAAAGATTAATGCAGGGGACGGACCAGTTAGCTGAGAGACTCTGATGTTTTCATTATGAACGCTCTCCAGGGAGTTAAGATGGATGCAGGATACACAGGATAGATGCACATTCTCCAGAAATGGTTATACATTGGTCTGGTAGGACATTACAGGGCATTTGATCCTAAAATAGGCTTTGCCATGTGAATTTGAGAACATCGGATAAACTGACGTTAACAATCATAATTCCGTCTTATTCAGAAAGATAAGTGGTTCTTTGTCACCTAATAAATAAAATAAATAATAACTTAATCAGAAAATTATACAGAGTAGAAGAATGTGAAATAAATAAATGATAAACATCTTTGAAATTGCCAGGTCTCCTCAACCCTTAAATTGTTTTCTCTCACTAGTTGTACAAATGTCACTTGCCAATTATTTTAGAAGCTAAAAAAGAGGCTAATGTGAAGATAAGATTGAGAATATTAAATGTACTGCAAAGGTGATATATAAAAAAATGCACATCATCGCACATTACCATTTAATCAGCAAATGTTTGCTGGACCATTGTAACCAGTTATGACCAGTTAGCTATGCATTTAAACTACCAGATTGCTGGGAAACATCCGGTGAAATTAATTCTAATTATCTCACTCTCAATTACAAAAATTACAAAAATATTTCTGGGGTGAGGATGAATGGATGAAGCACTGAATCCATAGAAGTTTCCCTATTACAGCTCAGAGGTCACCAAAAATAAAAAATTCAAATGACAGAGACATTGCAGTTGAATATGATTCAAATACATTTCAGTGCATATTCCTACACGACCAGAGAGATTCAACTAAACCAAATTAAAAGAATTGTGAGTGTTTGTCAGACATGTGTATGTGTGGTGGGGTAAGGAAAAAGAAGAGGGTAAGAACATATGTTGTTTCAGACATTGGGATCAAACACAGGAAACAGTTCCTACCTCCCGGAGCTGAACCCTGACTTTATTGATGGCCTTCAACCAATGAACTCTAGATGGTGAAAACGGTAACGGTGGTCCATCATCATGGAACCTAGACAACATGAATATAACAGTCAAGTGGCCGCACCTTCATTATAGTAAATACAAGGCCAAGTTAAGTTCTGAAAGAGGAAAGTACCTCTGGAGTTTAGAAGATACTCTCTCCACCGGGGTGCCATTTTTCAGGCTTCGTCCTGATTCCGGAGTCAGCCGGTGAATCTCCTGCTCGCCAGCCGGAGAGTGTCCATTGGTGGGAGCGTGTCCGTTAGTGCGTGGCTGTCCATTGGAGGAGGGGTGGAAGCCGGTGCTGTGGAAGGAATGGAAGGTCTCCTCCAGTTCGGACCCTCCGGTGCTCTCCTGGCCACTGAGCTGGGAGCTGGTCTGGCTCAGGTTTCCTGATGACCCAAAACGACTACTTTCCACTGGACTACATTGGTGAGAGAGGAGTGAGGAAAATATTCAATATTGAGATAATTCTAGTACTAAATATATATACTTATATTTTTCCCTTTAGCCAAAGCTAGATAAGAGGGGGCTGTTACATCAAAGTAATTTTAAAAACAGAAAGTTTTAATGTTTTAAATGGCTGAAAAGGTCAATATACAATCAAAGATTTTTGGGACGTAACAAACCCAACTTATCTGATAAAAAGATTTACAAACAAACAAATCAAATGTCTACTTTCATCAATATCCTCTCTAAGGATTCATTGGCATCGTATACGATAATACAAATTATTATTCCCAATTTAAAATGATAGACGACACAAATAAGAATTCCATGGTCAAACAAAATGTACAGTACTTGTAATGTCATGATGATCATTCTTTTATTTAATATATAAACTAAAAATGAAAACTTGACACGCTGGTGATATGTTTGAATTTGTCAAAATACTCAAACAAATCAGTCTTTGTCAGCGTAGTAGTAAATCAAATCATGCCTCCAATGCAGTTATTAATTACATTACATTCATTTTTTAATTGTCCATGTACAAATATGCACATTTTGTTTGGAATTCTGTTTCAAAATCACAAATGAAATTACGGGAGATACTAGACATGAAATTACACATACCAAAGAATAGACACGGACACACACAGATATGTATGATCAAGCTAAGACTGAAAGGAAACTGGTGAGGATGGATTGCAGAGCTGGACAGGGAATACACTTTTTCCAAAATGTCAATGCATCACAAATGGTGAGGGACAAAACCATTTATCATGCTTTTACTAGCCTTTTTGCATTCAACAGATCCTTCTTGAACTGGTTGTCCAGCTGCATTCCAGAGGTAGGACCTGCAGAGGGGGTTGTTTCTACAAGTCTGTCCTTCTCCTTGGGGGTCAGGGATGCTGAAGGATCTACTTCAGGAGTGGAGATGCAGATCTGGGGGTTTGCTACTTCATCGTTGGAACCTACCAATTTAGGTTTTTGGGCATCAGAGGTTGCAACCTTTTGTACAGTGGGCGTTTGACCACTTGTTGCTGTGTTGATAGTTTTGGGTTGAGATGTTACAACTGCAACAGCTTGTGGCTTGGGTGGCTCTGCCTGCCAGGGAAAACTTATTTTGGTCCCAAATAATGAAGTGCTGGGTGGCTCTTGTTTACCAGCAACAGGCTTTTCCTCTTGGAACAAACTGCCGGAAAGGTTTTTAAATCCTGAAAACAGACCACTCCCTGCTTCGGTTGGAGCCCCTGATGGAGCACCTGTTGACATTGCAGGTGAAAATAAGGATCCAAGTGATTTTCCCGCATCACTTTGAGCTGACATAAACCCAAACACAGACTTGGCCTGGGGTGGCTCTGTTTTATTGGGCAACTGAGTAGGTTGAGGTGCTATATCTCCTTGTTGGGTATTTGGTGGGGCTGATTTTTCATTTTCGTTCCTCTCAGGGTCCCCTTTAATGATCATGGGCTTCTCATGTATCACCTCTCCATCAACAGGTTCCATTTCTTTAGTGGTGTTATCCATCTGACTGGTGAGGTCACATGAACTGCCTATTAAAGCACTTGAAACAGCAGTGGTTTCTGGACAAGCTGCCTCAGATACCACACCACTACTATTTGTTAGGCTGCCAGATTTAACTTGATCGTTGTCTGGTAAAGTTGAGTCCACCACTTTATTAGTACCAGTGTCAGTAGCAGATGGAACTTTTTGTAAAACACTTTCATTCTTAATTTGTGGTTGTGGAGTAGTGCTAGATGTTGACTTGGGCTCAGATGGCATCGGTTCAGATGGCTTGGGTGGTTGTGCCATTCCACCAAATAAAGATCCCCCTATGCCCCCAAGAATTGAGGCTCCAGTCTGTGCTCCTGCAGTTTGAGCGGCGACTCCTCCAAACATTCCTCCAAGTATAGAACCGCCTGGCTGTGCTGTTGCTGCTGATCCGCCAAACATGCCACCTAATAAAGATCCACCAGTCTGGGGGCCTGCAGACTTGGCAGAGGATCCTACTCCAAACATTCCACCCAATACTGAGCCTCCTGTAGTAGGGGGGGTTGTTTGTGGACCAGACTGAGGAGCAGACCCTTTGAATAGACCTCCCAGTAATGATCCCCCTGTCTGTGGAGCTGCTGTCTGGGTGTTTGAACCTCCGAAAATACCCCCTAATATTGATGGTCCAGTCTGACCAGTACCAGCTTGGGGTGTTGTTCCTCCTAGTCCAAAAAAGGAGCTCATGTTATGTTGCTGATTACTTTCAGGAGTTGCAGTTGCTGGTTTGAACAGAGAGGACATAAAATCTGTAACTTTATCCGCTGATGAATCACCAACAGATTTCTCTGGCTCTGGAAGCGTCTGTTGTCCCTGAACTACAGAACTTGCTGATTGAGTGGCTGGTGTTTCCTCTTTTATTTTAGGTGGAATTGAATCTTGAGCTGATGGACCACTCACATCCTCTAGTCTCTCAAGTTGTTGTGCTGGTGCACATATTTCAGATTCTTTACGTTGAGTAGTTTCAGCGAGAGTAGTTAGCTTAATAGCATCTTGGCACTGACCTTCTTCTGTGAGTTCGGTTTTGGAAAAGCTTACCTCGAGACACTGGGCTGTACCATCAGGTTGCTGTTGTGTTTCTACCTGTTCTCTGCTTTTGTTAGTAGTATCAATTGCAGACGTTTCTGTAGTAGCTGAAGCAGTGTCATCAGTGGGCTTTTGTAGAGCAGTTACACTTGATGTTGTATCAGCAAGAGCTGTGGTTAATACTTTCTTGTCATCACTAGATGTTGGTGTAGCTGTTGCAGTCCGTGTTGCAGGTGGAGCCGATCCTCCAATGGCTGAGGGCAAACTTTTACCAGGTATCTCATTCGGAACAGAAGCTCCGGGTAAAACACCACCCAGAGGAGACGTACCAGTCTGCACAGTGGTGGTTTGAGAAGATGAACCCCCCAAAATACCTCCCAATATAGAGCTGCTATTTGGGGTTGTTGCACTTTGGGTGGTGGCCCTTCCAAAGAGTCCACTGAAGGACCCACTATTCTGAGATGTTGCAGTTGAAGCTGCAGATCCTCCAAAAATCCCTCCCAACACAGATGCTGCTGTCTGAGATCCAACAGCTTGGGGAGCTGATCCGCCAAATAAGCCACCAAGTAAGGATGCTCCTGCCTGAGGTGCAGAGCCTCCAGTCTTACTGGGGTCAATCTGAGGTGCAGATCCGCCAAAAAATCCACCTAGTAAGGACGTTCCTGCCTGAGGAGCAGAGCCTCCAGTCTTACTGGGGTCAATCTGAGGTGCAGATCCGCCAAAGAATCCACCAAGTAAAGATGTTCCTGCCTGAGGAGCAGAGCCTCCAGTCTTACTGGGGTCAACCTGAGGTGCAGATCCTCCAAATAAACCACTGAGTAACGATCCTCCAGTTTGAGAAGCGGGTGTTTGGGGTGCAGAGCCTCCAAACATTGCTCCAAGTAAAGAACTTCCAGTCTGTGGAGAGGGCTGAGGCGCTGAACCTCCAACTGAAGATAACAAACCTCTGGCTGGTGTGTCCTTGGGTACAGAACCTGGTGCAGTAGTTGTAGGACCCGTCTCTCGAGGACCAGGCTCAGTGCTGGGCCCAGAAAATACTGAAAGTATACTTTTTCCTGGACCATCGGAAAGTAATCCAGTTTGTAAGGATGGAGCTTGTGGGCCAGATCCATTCGATGTAGACACCAGACCAGAGGCTGGGGGATCTTTAGGGGGGGCAGGATCCTGGGTTGCACTTTCTGTGCTTGTTTCCTTTTGCACAGTGACACTTTCTGAAGTTGGTTGAACAGATGCAATATCAGTGTCTTTGATTGTAGTATCCACTGTGGAATCTGCAGTGCTATCTGTGGATAGTGTAGCACTAGCATTGCTCTTTTCACTTGATATTTGACTGATAGTTTTTGACACTGGCACATGGCTACTGGAACCAGATGACATTTGGGTAGAACGTTGTAGATTAACAGTGTTTGGGTCATTAGTACCAGTGACAATAGCAGATGATGATTTTGAATTTTGTACTGTAGTTGCTGCAGTTCCTGGTGTAGAAGACATGTTTGCACTTCCACCAGCTCCTGGTGTTTGCGGAGTACTGGGGCTGCCAAACATGGAGAACAAAGATTTACTTGGACTCTCATTAGAACTAGACAATCCACTCAACATTCCACCGAGAACAGAAGTGGCTGACTGCCCTTGTGCTTGAGGTGGCACTTGTGGTCTGGATTGTGTCTGAGGTGCACCATGTTGAGTTTGTGATTGAGGTACTCTTTGCTGAGATGACATTGTTGTTGGCTGATTCTGTGAAGGACTGGGTTCGTTAAATAATGAGAACAATCCCTTCATTGGGCTTTCAGTTGAACTTGATGAACCGGACAAGATTCCCCCGAGAATAGATCCTGGCTGAGCTGTAGACTGTTGTGTGTTGGAACCACTGAACATGGAAAAGAATCCTGCAGATGGGGGCTCTTTGGGAGGAGCAGTTCCCTGTTGAGGTGTCTCAGGGGTAGGCTTGGCTTGAGGAGGTGTCTGCAGAGGACTTGATCCTCCAAACATTGTAAATAAACTTTGACCAAGTGATTCCTGTTGGGGAGGTTGTGGAGCTGCACTTGGAGGATGGGGTTGAGGCACAGACCCAGTTTTAGATGCAGCCTGTGGAGGATTTGGTCCACTAAACATTGATAATATACTTTTACCAAGTGATTCTTCCTGTGGTGCGGTAGCTGATGCAGTCGTTTGAGGTGTGGGTCCAGCTGCTGTTGCTCCTGTCAGCATTTCTCCAATTGAAAACCCAAATAACCCACTGGATGGTTTAGTTGCTGCTTCTTCTTTTGTCTTTTCTGAAGGAGGTATTGTAAACGACTGGCTTGTAGCAGGGCCTGCAGAAGAATTGGGAGGAAATCCTTGGGAAATACTCTTGTTTGGAGGGTGAGTCTGTGGGCGAGGGGTTCCACTTTGGTCCATAGTTCTTTGTCTCTGTATACCCTTAGGTTTAGCTGCTGATGCCAGTGAACTCTCAGTAACACTGGGTTTCATTTGCTGCTTTTGTGGTGTAGATGGTTCAGGACTAAACAAGCTGCTTATTGATCCAAATAGATTTGAAACTCCTGTAGCCTCTGGTAATGAAGCCGTGCTGCCAGTTTTGTTTTGCTGGTTGAGAGATGTCTGAGAAGATTTCTGGGGATCTGGCTTGGCTTCGTCTATGCCTACTGCTGATTTCAGAAAGTTCATGAAGCCGGCCTGTGGCTGCTCAGATGGCTGCTCTAATGGGATGTCCACCGGTGTATCAGTTGCGAGTGATCCTAAAGGCATTGTGGCAGTGGCCGGTGATGGCGGCGGGGCTGCTTGTTGAGCCATGGTAGTCTGACGTGACAGTCTAGGTTTCTGTGTAGTTGTATGAGATTGTGTTGATGGAGGAGTCACTTGAGCAGTAGTCGGTACTGTGGGTAAGATTCTTCCCTTTGTGGTACCTGGCCTCTGAATTTCTTGTTTAACAGTTTCTGGCTGAGTCACAACAGCGGGAGATTCTTCCTTGATTATCTTCGACTTCAGACTTTGAAATCCTGATGATAGAATGTTCTTAGACTGTTTTTCAGTAGCTTGTTCACACGGGGGTGTGCTGGTTTTGTTCGGTTCCACCTGTGATGGTTTGCCTACAAAAGAGGATATGAGGGAAGAAATCTTCCTGACTTGACGGTTAGGTTGCTCTTCTCCTGGAGACACTCTTTTTCTCCATTCTTCCTCTGATACATCATCTGCATGCTTTACACTAACCCCAGTGGATGAACGGCGCCGTTGGCTAGGTTGGTAACAGTTGTAAAGACGCTGCTGATTGGAATCCATCATAGGAGAAGAGTTCAAGGAAACAGCTACCTTCTGAGCTAGGAACGTCTTGGTTTCCTGGTTGTTCCAACAAGGACCAGCATAGTTGTTATTGCGACAAGAAAGATCAATAATGTCTTGGTACTGGTCTTCATAGACATTACTGGGCCGTCTCGGATCCATCCTGACTTTGTTTAAAATGTAAGATGTGAAATCTACTTCCTGTTGTCCTTTTGACAAAAATGAATTTTCGAACATCTGAGAGAACTGCTCGAGATTTAGATTCATTATCTGATTTCCTTTTCGATAGGCAGCAGACAAATCTAAGGGGGCATTGAGGAGTTGAGAATCACAGTGATCCTGACCAGGTAGCCAAAGAAGCTCATCCTCATTGTAAAGCGGGATTTTAAAGCCACAGACTGAAACCATTTCATTGTGCAGCCACGCACTGGGAAAGCTTTCCTGTGTCTGTGTAGAGTCGCCTTCAGGACCACATGCATAGACATATTCACCTGCTGTATCTGTAAGTAAGGCATAAATGTACTCATGGTCTGTGTAAACAAAGTAGCCACAGTCCCCATCATCTGCTGGCCACCACATCCCTTGCTCCAAAAGTGCGAGCCACTGCTGATACCATTCAGTGTCTTCAAGATAAAGGGAGTCTTCCACTTCTGTATTGGCATTCGGGACACGCTCTGAATCTACTGTTCTCTCCAAATTCAAAGGATTCTGATGGATCCTGCCGTCAGAATGAAAGTTTGGTAAGAGTGCGTTATCCATTCCATATTGCCAGTTTGCTGAATACGATAAACTTGGTGCAGTCTCCTCATAATAGCCTTCATGATATGAAACCCCATTTAAGCTGTAAGTGCTACCACCATTAAACTGACATCTCCCAAACTTCCCAGTGCTTTGTTGTTTCGTGGTAAGGTTCAATGCACCCTCCTCATTAGGTGGATATTCTGCACTCTGCAAGTCACCATAACTGTTCCACAATTTCCTCTTGGGATACAGATCAGCATTCCTGTGTTCCTCGAACTCATATGGTCCAAGTTGCCCTTGGGGACAAACAAACCCTTGCCACTGGGAAGGGGAGTTAATTGGCTGATTGGTGTTTGGAGAGCTGCAGTGAAGAGGAGGGGCCTGTAGTGGCACACCTTCACAGTTCTGGTTATATCCTGGATCTTGTCCCTGAAGCTGATAATTCATTGACTCGTTCTGAAACTGCTGCCACAGAGCACTTTCACGGATCCATTGGTTTTCATCATAAGAAGAACTTACTGCATAGGGGGACAACTGGTCTTGGTAAAAACTTTGACTTGTAGTTCCATATAAAGAGGGGGTGCTTCCACCCATATATGGCTGCATGTTATTGATTGAAGAACCCGCATTGCTTTGTAAAGGGGAATAAATATGTCCTGAACTAAAAGCCATTGGGTGACCTAACTGCTGTGAACCATAATAATTTAACTGTGATAAATTACCTGTGCTGACTGATGAGTAGGATGCCCTACTCTGAAGAGATCTTGCATAAGTAGCTGATGTTCTCAAGTCTAAACTTTCAGAATCAACTGAGACAGGTGCACTTATCATAGCATGTCTGCTCTGCCCTGGATTCAGAGGCCGTGGAGCATCTCTTTGGCGGCAGTCTCTTACAAAATCACTGGTAGTATTTTCTAATAATCCTGAATGTACCTCAGGTTGTTGTTCTGTCATCTGACCTGTTATTTCAACTTGTTTATGAGTTAAGGAGTCCTCAGTTACATTATTGCTGAATAATCTAGTTAAAAGCCTTTGCTGGCCAGTCTGTGAAATCCTCTGCTCTTTCACGGCATGCTCTTGTGAAGATTGATGGGTAAAATCAGCAGGTGCCTGTGTTGGTGGTGGGGTCGCCATTGTTACTGTATGATTATCGGCTTTTGGATGATACGATTGTGTATTTGATGCCTGGAAGGTTGTGTCGGTATTTTCAGTAGATTTTGTCAACTTATTAAACAACCCTGAGAGCACCCCAGACTGACTTTCTCCAGACTCCGGCTGAGTCTGAGCAGGTTGTTGAGCCATATTTTCTGAGGAGGATTTGAACAATCCAGACAGTAGACCACTTGCTTGAGTTGGTTTTTGTGTTGTGGTGTTTTGTGGTTGAGTTTGACTGTAATTGGGGACATTCGTTGCCTTTGTTTGCTCATGGCTTGATATTCTTGGGGCGATTCCATGCTGCTGAGCTGTTGGTTGCTGTTTTGTATTTATGCTGTCTGCTGAAGCAAATTTAAAAAGACCAGATAAAAGACCACCTTGTTGGGATTGTGACTGTTGGAGTGGAACAGTTTGTTGTCGCGTAAAACCTGGTTTACAAGTGTCCTGTTGGAACTCTTGCTGACTTGGCGTTCTCCTCCTGAGCTGAGGCCCTGGGTCTGAGCCTGTGATATGCTGTTGTTTGAATCCCTGTTGATTCTGTTCAAAGCTGTTGTATTGGTTCTGGCCTGTTTGGCTGCCTGAGACATTCTCAGATGATGCAAATTTCAGAAAGCCAGACAGTAGCCCTTTTTGCTGAGGTTGTGTTTGTTGAAATTCCTCCTGAGTCTGCTGCTGACCAGAGTAATCACTGTGGGTGTTCCTCTGTTTCTCAGCTTCAGATTGCTGAATGTTGTGTGGTATATTTTCTGTTGAGGAAAACTTCAAGAGCCCTGAGAGAAGCCCCCCCTTTGGAGGAGCTGAAGAAGATTGTTGTGGGGGAGGGTGATGAGGAAACTGGGGGGGATTATTGCTCCGGGGGGGTTGATTGTTATGGGGAGCCTGCTGTGGCGAACTGCCGGACAGGTCATCGGTAGACCCGAATTTAAGAAGTCCAGATAACAGTCCTCCCTGTTTTGGTTGATTAGAGCCAACATGAGAGACATCCTCAGCCGAGCTTCCTTTTATAAGACCTGTCAAAAAACTCCGGGATTCAGGCTGATTGGGAGGTTGACGCTGAATTCCAGGACTAGCTGCTGTTGGTTTCTGATGTGCTGCATCCTGAGATGTGACTCTGCTGTCCTGAGATTGTGGATTACCAGCCAAATTCTGGTCCACATTAGAGGAGGCTGGGGTGGCGCCAAATATACTGGAAAACCATCCCTTCTCAGTGCTTTCCTGCGGAGCAACAGGATTCTGGGTAAAGGTGTTGGAGGTTTTTAATGTTGGATCGTGATGCGATTGCACAGGATTCTGTGTGTTCACGGAGGCACTAACATTCTCACTGGATGCAAACTTTAAGAACCCTGAGAGCACGCCTCCTTCTGCTTTGGGACGTTGCTGCGTGGAGACATTTTCAGAGGACGGGAAAGGCAGTGTAGGCTTGCTACTCGATGATGGGTCCTCTACTGGTTTTTGTTGACAGGGATTCTCTGTAGATCTAAATACTGGATACACTGCCACAGGTGGAGCCCCCTGAGGTGGAAAGTGGCCAGCAGGTGCGATCAATGAACTTAAAGACTTTCTCAAAGGGCTAAAGAATCCATTGTTGGCTGATTGTGTTTGGCTAGTCGACCTCGCCGGCCCAGGAGCCGGCACGTTTTCTTGTTTGGATATCACTGGATTTTGTCTCTCGTATATATTTTCATCTTGATTGTGTCCCAAATATGATTGTGATGAACTTCTTAATGTTCTACCTCCATCTACTGCCATAGCCTGCTTCCCTTGATGCACACCTTGATGAACACCTTGATGAACACCTTGAGAATATTTAGTTTTTGGTTCGTGGTTGTTTTCAGCTGAATTTTCTTTTACTCCTGCTGAAAATAGTTTTAAAGGATTCAATTTCCCCAGAACAGAGTTTTCTGGAGCACTTTGAGGTTTGGTTGCAAACTCTGCTACGTGTTCTTTTGAATTTCTTTCAGTCTGACTTCTTGTGGGAGCTTTTGTTTCTGTATCATGACCTTGTGTCTTGGCATCATGTGGTACCTGAGAAGACAGAGATCTGAATGATTTCTCAGGAGAAGTTTCTACCGGAGATACAACAGCTACAGGAGCGGAAGCATTTGATTTGGGAATAAAAGACAATAGTTTGGTGAATCCAAATTGTGAGGATTGTCCTGATGACGCTTGTGGACTCGGGACAGGCTGCTTGGGGGCTCCTCCTACTCGGTCAGTGAGAGAACTGAATAATGAGCTCATGGCATTTTTCACCCCTGAGACGCCCTGATCGGAGGAATCCTGAGACTGGGGGGTTTCTGCTCTTGGATCCTTTGCTGAACTCACTGGTTCATCTCCAAAAGAATCTGTTCTGTTGCTACCCAGAGATGAGAGCCTGGATTTGTTTGATTTAGGGAGGGAGCCGTACTTGCTAATTTCCTCCTCTTTCTCAGCAAGGTATTCAGAAACGGTCTCAACGAGACACTGGAGCTCGTCCATAGGGTCCACATATTCATCACTTGGTTCCTCGACGGGCGAGAGCATTGCCTCTGGGGTCCATCCTCCAATTCTAGCTCTTCCAGGCTTCTTTTCCCGAAGACTTTGAGAATTTTCAGAGTGGCCTTCATAGGAGAGAGAATACCTGTCTGTGTAATGTCTGGCCATTTCAGGGTGAAAGTCTTCTTCTCCGAAGGCAATGTCGTCTATATCGTCCTCTGCTTCCATGGAGTAGTGCAGATCTTCAGAACCATCGAGATCAAAATGGAACCGCGACCTCCTTCTGGCATCTTGCTCTTTTTTGTATGCCACATAATTCTCTAGAGTGTGGTCCAGCTCATTTTTAGCCCACATCCTTGTCTTGTAGAGAAGCCCATTCTTGTATGGCCTGAGGCACGAAGTCACTCGCTCCTCCTCTTCCTGCATCTCTTCCACCTGCCTCATGAACAGCTCCCCTCTCTTCTCACGAAGCCGTGCGAGGTCAGAGGGAAAAGCCTCTTCTCTCATTTTGTCGGCCTCTGTACCGAGCAAACCTCCCGGGTTCCTTATCGTTCTCTTTCGCCGTCGATCAATGGTGTCATAGCCCTCCGGGTAGGGGGGCGGCAGATAGCCACTGCGTTGAGTGTTTTGACGGATAGGAGTGTGCGATGGCTCAGGGTAAGCTGGTCCCATTCGAAGGATGACGTTGTCCTCCTCGTCATCTAAAAAGTCGCTCAGCTGAGGTTTTCCATGCCCTTTATATCTGTTTTCCCACTCATCGACCCCCATGCCAGAATCTACAGGTATGATTCTCACTCTTCCTTTCTGATTCAGCGATCTAGTTTATATTTACAATGGATTGGACAGGATGGGAAAGAAGGAAACAAGGAAAGAAAGAGGCAGAAAAAACAAGAAGAAACATGCAAAAGAAAAAACACAAGTTAAGCAGAAGGATAAATGGAGAAATTAAAAGCAGAACACATTCATGCAAACGCGAAGACAAAATCATGCTTATCAGCTTAGCAGTCACATTTTTTAATAATATTGCGCACTTTATTGTGTGTGTGTGTGTGTGTGTGCCTATGTTCGCATGCGACTCTCTGAAATTAGATCTTTGTAAATCCCCACAGCAACAGTCATGCTTATCAGCGCTTCAACACGCAGCCTGCGACAGCCTTCATGATAAATGCATGTTAGATCACCAGCATATGGAACGCAATCACCAAAAACATGCGCGTGCATCTCACTGACCCACTTCCTCAATGTGTGACAGACGGATTTCCTCTGGGATATTTCTAAACCAAGTTCAGACCCTTTGAAACCACCAGAACTTTACCCGACACTAACACACCCTCGAAAAGAAAAAAGAAAATGGCAAACACTGAGCTTTCCCTGGATGCAATCCCATTGTTTCTGATCTACAGTTATCCGGATCAAGCCTCTATCAGTCCACACAGGCAGATTTGCAGAAGTCTCGCCGGTAAACATGTATTCCATGAAAATCCACGAGTGCACAAAAGATGGTTCCATGCACCAAGAGCATTTGTCTAACGGACGAAATCTAACCATGAAACTGCTGTGTGGTATAAATACAAATATTTATAACAGTAGCATAGAGGATCCTGTTTTTCCCCCCTTTTTAAATATAAATTATAGTAACAATAACCTCACGTAATTTTTCAACTACATTCGGACCTGATGTGAAAGTCAATGGACAAAAACCCTAATATGAATTCCAAATTTTGTTTGAAGGTGTTTATGGGTGACTGTAAACTTGGTCTACCTGCTTCCTCTCTGTTCCCGGTAGTCCAGGTCAAAGCTGTGCACAGAGTCGGTGCAGGAGTCTGGGTGGTGCGGCAGCCGAGGCCCCATGGGGTACTGGTGCATGGAGGAGTTGGGCTGAGCCGTTGTGTGGTAGCGCGGAGGCAGACTGTTGCTCGTCTCACTGCGGTAGTCGCTGTCGCGGTCATCTACGGCGCTGTCCTGGTCGTCTAGAGCTGCCGCGGGAGGATACACGTACGTTAAGTTTGCCCGGGACATCCGTAAGTATGTTCTAAAAACCCTTGCTTGTTAAAAACCCCATCAGAAAGTGGGTAATGCATCCTAGGTAATATTTTGCCTAAAGCTGTTGAGTTGAAGAAATAGAAATAAACAAACTTGGGTGATGCCAGGTCAGGAGGGAGCAAAGGTCATGCACTCTTAAAAAAAGACGAGCCCTTATTCATGCAAGCTCTTGAGTTAAATGTTCGATGCTGGGTCTTGTGTTAATCTGCCTTGTCCTGTAGATTGATATGCAAATGTATGATTAGGTATTTTTAGTTTTCTACAAGACAAACCTTTCAAAAAAGTAATTCTGAAATAATGGTTACTCATCATAGGTGCAGGGAAATTTAACCTTTGACCTTTCCAACCCCGAGAATGACCTCAGAAAACATCTTTGGAGAGGTTGGGGTCTGCTGGAGGGAATCTGGGGTTTTATCTTGTCAGACGATAAAGTGAGAGAGATAAAGATAAACTGATATCTGTTTATAAGGTGATAAATAAATATAGTGGAGCAAAGACTGCCACCTACCAGTTTAGAATGCAACTGCAACTTATAGTCTAGGATTTGAAAATTGCTTTTTTGTATGTATAGATAATACTAGTTTTATCATCCATAACATGAAAAAAAAAAACTTCTGTCTCTGTTTTCTATAGATACATCAATAAAGTAAAAATGGGTTGTAGAAAAAAATCTTATGACAACAGCACAGAGAATAAATATTAGGAAAAAAGCAAGAGAAGGAAATCATGTTTAAAAAAGTCAAGGGGGGGGGATTGAGGGAAACGGTGAGATCAAAATAATGAGAATTGAATGCAAGGAGACGTGATAGATCAGATGTTATCGGGGGGGATGTGGGGCATTAGGACATGCAGAGGGGGGGGGGCGTTGAGGATTAACCAGGGAGGAGAACTTCATCAAAGTGTGATTTTACATACTCAGTGGGTCAGCCCATCCGAAATAGTTGCCTGGTGAAAGTGCAGATGTGAGAAGTGAGAGGTTCAGTCAAGAGGAGGTCGGGGGTGCGAAAACCAAAAGATAAAGAAAAGTGTCTCTGTGTTGTAACAGTGGTGGTGGTTGGTGGGTGGGGTGGGGTTTGATAAGGGAGCTGTTCTCAGAGTGGAAAACAAACTTGTCATAACATTGAGCAAAAGATGTCACACACATTAACTCTTTGTTGAGTGTGTGCAAATGTTTTACAGACTTAATCTGAAGAGTGCAGCGTTAATTTTCAACTCTGATTAAAATTAGTCAGTGCAGCAGGGATCATGGACGTGGACAGAAATAACAGCAGCAGCCCTGAGAGCTGGAAAGGGCGGGTGACTGTCACCATCTAGTGGCCGGGAGGGGGAAGTGCGGACACACTCACAGCACTGGGAGGCGGCGAACGGCAGTGGGCGACTCTGGACGTCATCCTGAAGAGGGTACTACAGAGGAGAGAGGGATGAAAACAGGCATCACATCCTCAAATTGTTATTATTAGTGCTGTAATCTACGAGCACCACTTCATCCACTAAAAATAAAATACAGCAGCACGTCACAAAGCTGTCGACCTGATTAAGAACAATTACACTTTAAAAGCACGGACGCACTTTGTACAAATACGAGTTGTAAATTTACCTCATCGTGGATTCGGAGGGTGTTGATGTTGTCAAGCTTGCCCGTCCAGTACTGAGCCTCGTCATCTGGGATGTCTGGAACAGAAAACATGCATAAAAAATACATGTTTAACCCGTGTTCCACGTTAACAACCTGCTTCCTCTGACGTCCAACATTCATGCCTGTTTAATTTATCATGAGCCTCTCAGGAGGGGGGAGGGAGGGGGGCGGGTGAATAAAAATAGTTAGTTAGCAAACTGTTCAAGGAGGAGGCTGACAAACATCAGGAGGATTTTTCCTCACTACAAGGATACGATGCTCAAAGATGCTGCAGATGAGTCTTGACAATAACGTACGAAATTAAACACAGGACAAAAGAAGCACCTGCAGACTTAAAGCAGCCGGGAAAGCAAAGGTCAGGACAGGAGTGTTTTGTCCTGGTTTGTTCCCTCTCGTCTGAGAACAGGTACCTTCGCCCATCCCACTTTTCCAGGGGATTTGCGCTGCAGCAGCAGACGGACGCACATTAAAAGGCCACACACGCAAAAGGCCAGGGCTTCAAAGACGCACCGTCCCAGAGCTTTACATAAATGGCACAAAGAGTCACAGCGGCTTGCTCCCGGGAACTTGAAAGGTTTGCGTGAGCGGACAGTCACTCTGTTTTAACTTTGATGTGTTTTGATCACAGGGTTTTGAGCAGAGGAGGGGATCCTGTTTTTCTGTGGATCTGTGGTCAAGGACACAGACGGCAGCAGGACGGTTTTATTCTCCAAACCTGAAGAGCATTGAATTAATTGAGGTTCACAGCATAAATTATCAGCAGGACTTTTATTATGTAATCCTTTTCATCATTTTAATCATCTTTGAGCTCATTGTTGTGAGTCACCGTGTTGGTTCAGTCTCACTTCTGTCGTTAGCCGAGTGTCCAGCGGCAGCAGCAGCTGTTTACAGCATAAAAACTAAAAAAACAATATTGTATACTACCTATAAAACCTAAATTGAAACTAAATGGTGAAGAAAGTGAAAAATATAATAGATAAAGAGCCAACAATATACATGAGGGGTTGATGAAGACTCACACAGTATTAGGGCCATGTTTATGAAAAAAACTAAATTCTTAAATTTAGCATAATAAAGTTATAATATTACGTGAATAAAGTTATACATTTTGACGTTAACATTAAAACTTATTCTCATTCAATTGGCCTACAACTTTATTCTTGTAATATTATGACTTAATTCTTGAAATGCCAAAAAAAGATTTCCTATATGTGGTTAAATATAGTTCAACAGACCCGTCACAAAAACAATACCCTATACTTAATGTTTCCACGATGTAATTGTACTTGGAACAAAGGATTTATTGTAGATATCGTCAGTAGCTCGTGGCAGTTTTAGAAACACCTTCCAGAGGGAAGGATGGAACAAATCACCTGTTTTCTTTTTGGTATTCAGCATAAATCTGTCGCTTTGCTGCATCTGTGGTTTCCCTATGATTGTGTCACCAAGCAACACTGTCAAAAGACAAGATAAATATATTTTATATGGATATTTACTGTGTATATAACAGCATTGTAAAAGGTTTCATATTTTCTGAACCAAACTTAATAAAAGGAAACAGATACGGGACATTAGACACTGATAAAAGAATGGTTGCATGAAACCACAGAGCAGCAGGTTGCACTGCATCGTTACCACCGAGCCTCGGGGCTCGATGCTTCTTCCCGAGGAGCCTCAGAAACTGACTGCTGACATTTCAGCAGGAAGCACGTGTGGCCTTTTGTGTAACTGAGCGGATCAACCTGAGTCACCTGTGCCCTCTCGACACCAGAGCAGATACTTGAGAGGACGACATTGCAAAATGTCTCAGATAAGAACCTTGAACGTTTCATGTTTTATTTGAAGTTCAAATCGAGCGATGGGACGGGACTTCTCTCACCAAAGGGCAGCTCGAAACGAGTGTCCAGCAGGACTCGATGAGGAGTCGGGTTCTTGGTGCCGTAGATCTCGTCCGCCTTCATCAGAACCTCTGCGTCCATGCAGATCCATTCTCCTGAGCCCTCCTGAAGATACACAGGTTTATTCATATTTACCGAGGTAGAATGAAAACATTTTTTGTGTCCATTCTTAAGTGCTTGAATCGTATCCAAACCTCCTCTGAATGCCGGACGCTCTTCAGAGGAATCCAGGAGGTCCCCACCATGGTGTCCCAGATGAGGCCTTTGTTCCACACCTCCACGATGAGGCCGAGATCCAGACGGTTGATCTCACTGTGGAAATTAAAAGAAAGTGTCAGGCATGAAAGCTCCTTCCTGATAAAACATTATGGAGAACATCAGTGGGTAAAAGAGAGAAACAACAGCTTTATCATTTGTCGCCTTGTAATCAGAACTTTCCAGCGTTTTTTGAATTCAGATTCACTGAACCAGACATTTCTACTTAATTGCTGCCAGGCCCCCCCGCTGCCAGATGCCGTGTATTAGCCGTCGTTAGCCTTGTTTTTATCATTTAGCGATTCTGAGAAACAGCGTGATGACAGCAATCAATTTTGAAAAGAAGCTGCGTGACGACAGCGGCATTTGCATATTCTCGTGTGCGGCAGTTCACAGCGATCAACAGGCCGAACAAGAGATGAGAGAAAAGATAATCAAAGAGAACAGCTAATTGAGAGAAGAGCAGGGGGGGGGGGGCTGCTGTGTATCCACGGTGACCAGGTGCAGACATAAAGGATTTTTTTTGTAAATCCTCGGCTTTCTCAGAATAAATAAACCAGATGATAAAATCAAACTGTTGCTAAACGTAGCTGAGTTGGTTTAGGACGTCTTTTAGATTGAGTTGTAGATGATTATTATATTATTTTATTGTTTGTCCTCCTTGTCAATTAATGAGCAAATAAAACAAGGAGGCTGTCTCCACCTTGTTCTCAAACTGACTGGAACTTTACAAGACTCTTCCTTGTTCCTTGTGATTGGATGGATGGACAGAGAGATACCGATAGAGAGATACAGAAAGAGAGAGAGATAGATAGATAGATCATCGCCATCATCTCTTCTCGTCACATTCGGTGGCGACAGGTGGCGCCGAGCATTCGCTGGAGACAACAATGAGCGATTGTGTTTTACGTTTGAATTAAAGCTCGCCGACACATCATTAATGGAGAGTGGAGGGATGAAGGTCTGGAAAAACAAACACTGTTGCAAAGAGGGAGTTTACAAAAGACAAACAATGACACCCATGCAACGACGTGCCGGCTCCCTCGTCACCATAGATACCTTTCACCGGGAAATAAGATGAGGAAATTAAACAAATGAATTACGGGGAGGAAATGAAGAGCAGCTGCCTGACGAGACGCTTTCCTACGAGGAGTCGCACAACTTGAATAACAGACACTTCTCTCCCTGTGGATACAAGCACTGAGTGGGTTTTAAATTGGAATGACAAAAGGACACGTGACTCTTCCATACAGATTAAGATCTTTTTAGATAAACAACACAGAAGAGCGTGACAAGGCCAGGACGTCACGAGCTGTGTGTCACTTCACATTAAAATGGGTGTTGTCAAGGCAGAGAGATGTCCACTGTCTTTGTTTAAAGACAACACAGGACATGACAAACCAAGTTAAACATCCTGAAAATCAATAATGTGCAAAGCTTCCAGTGAATTTTATGTTGTTTTTATTATATGTTATGTGAGTTTCTTGCTCCACTTTGAATGTGTAACTATGAGGTAGGTTGAAAGCAGCCTATAATGACTGTCTTAGATATACTCCGGAGTTCTAGAGCCAGTGAGTTGTTTTGTAATATTGGTCTAACCACCTTCATGGCCTTGCTGAGGAACCTAACTTTTAAGTTTATGAGTCGGCCGGACCGCTCTACAAACTATATAATTGATCTTATGACAGACCCTGGCCGCAGGTCTGTCAAATACACATCCAGGATCTGGGAACACTGGCCTTTTTTAGCCCTTCTTTCCCTGTATATTTTTATGTAATGTATTGATTGTATGTATTGTTGTTTTTTTTTCTATGTGGGCCTTGAGCCTGTATTAAAGTTTATATATGAATAAAGTTTAATTAGGTCAATAAATCTCTGAGCATGACCCAGTGTGTCCGTGTTTAATAAACTTACAACATAAAGTCCTGTTCCCAGCAGGGCTGGTCCCCCCGCACAGTGATGGTGGTGCTTTTGACATTCTGCACCTTCAGCGTCACGTAGGCGTTGAACTTGTCTGAAACAAAAGGGAGAAGAGATGTTTCATTAAATTAAAGCAAAGTGGTTGCAAAACTAATAAACAAATGCAGTGTTTTACATCATGACAAAGGTAAAACTGCATAACCACTAGGTTAATTTTTGATATCTGTAATATAAAATTGTATGATCATTATTTTTTTAATGTATTTTAACTTTTGATATTTGTAATTTAACGTATGTTTTAAATGTTTGATATTGGTATTGTAATGTATGTTTTAAATGTTTGATATCTGTATGTATGTCTTAAATGTGGACCCCACTAAAAGTAGCTCTGTCTTAGGGTAGAGCTAATGAGGATCCTTCTAAATAAACAAATAAATAAACAAATAAACAAATGTAGATTAGATGTTCAAGCTATTACAGGTTTTGCTTTGGCTTTGTGTGTGGGAGACAAAAACTAAAAACATCAGGAGCTCCAGCAGTGAATGAAAGCAGAACAGGCTCCTCCTACTCCCTCTATATTGAGCCGAGCCAGGCCAGGCCAAACCAGGCCAGGCCAGGGCAGCACACTGACCTTGTTAATCTCCAATGAGCGGCAACGCTACACAGCAGATTCGACTTTGTGGCTCGACTCTCCTGCACTGTAACTTACTGACCTCGCTCTTTATTATTGAACTGAACAAATAGCATGTGATCGGTGGGGGGGGGAGCAGGTCTGAAGAGGAAGTCCTGACCTGCAGGAAAGGTCTCTGTCAGACCTCATAGCGTCAAGAACAAAACTGGAATCATCAGTCGGGTCAGAGGTGAAATGTAATCTTCCTGTTTGCTGCATCTACTGCGAACACGTGTGATCTTTGAATAAATCCTGAATCCGACAGCTGGACATTTGTGGAGTGAATGACGACTGCGGAGAAACAACGATTCTGTCTGTTAGCTCATGCAGACGACTTTCACACCCAGTGATCTCCCATCAGCCTCCTCTCAGCCGCGTGCACCAGACCGCCGAGTCACAACACGACCAACCACCCAACCAGCTGTCAGCGCGAGGCGGGGCGTGGGGGGGGGGGCTGGTGAAGGGGATTAAACCACATGGAAGACAACAACCACTTTTCATTTCCTGCAGCAGGGCAAGGCAGCGTCAAACCCCTGCCTGCTGGTTCGCTTAATTTCGCTCTGGTAGTTGCTGGCTCTGCACCGCTGGTGGTCCTCCATGCAACCCCCCCCCCACCCTCCCACCCACCCCCGCCCGGGCACATGAGCAGCTACAGGAGCAGCTCAGAGGTTTAGAGATCTTGAAAATAGGTTTCATGGCTGGAAAAATAGAAGAAATCCTCTGATCAACGATTATGATTATTGCAGTTTATAAAACTTCTCTTCTCATCAGATTCAAGTGAAAAGTTGGAACTTTAACATTAACTGGTGTCTGTTAAAGGGACTCTTACCTTTGTTGCATTTGAGAATTACAGCACATTCAAATCATCCCGCCTTCCTCCAATGCCCCACCCCCTCGTTCCCATCCGCGGTGTTTTTTTGAAGAAACTTTATTTACAAGCAGACTTACGACCTACTGCCTCCGCGCACGCACGTGAGTTTTTGTTTACCAAAGCAATGGATTCGGTAAGTTATATACATTTACATTCACATGCCTTGATGACGCGGGCCCGAATGCGCCACAAGAAGCAGACGGAAAACCTGCATGTCCATGCAGCAAACAGACAGGTCTGTCGGCCAATAAGGTCCTTCGGTCCGAAGAATTTTATTGGTTGAAGTTTTCACTAAATATTATGAGAGTGAAATAATTGTTTGTTTTTACTCCTGGTGGGTCTGTCTTGCATTTTAGAGTGTCATTACCTTATTAATACCAATTTAACCTTATCCAAAAAAGGTAAGAGTCCCTTTAATGTTAAAGTTGATCCACAACTTTCAGAAACTACTTTCACGTGTGTAAACAACATATGTAAAACTACTCTCAAAATGCCTGCGTACATTAGAAGTACGCAAATTATGTCCAGATACAGAGGGCACAGTCATACCCCACATTTCCAAGGCAAATCACACATGCAAAAACAAACACACACATTACACACACAAACACACACGCACATACACACAGTCCACCTCCTAGTCTGTGGGAAGTAAAAGCAAGGCATCAGCTGTTCCTTTTGTGGACTGATCACCTGACCACGCTAAACAAAGATTTCCCTGGTAACCGCGGCAACATATTGAAACATTTACTCAGCACATAGCCGTTAACGCGGCAGCCAGATAAGTGAGCACGACTCTTGACACAACCAGACAGTGATCAGTTGACACAGGTGGATTCTCACAGCATTCCACAGACACACACAGAGTGTAAACAAACATATCAAAGATGAAACTAGACCCCAAAACAAAAAGCTCCCGTCCGTCCAGCGAGCAGCGTGAGTGACATGACACAAACCTAATTAGTGTCTGGTAGGACGCCAGCGACAAAATGCAGTACGAGAAAAGGAGCCTGGGGGATGCTCCAGCCTTTCCCTAATTAGATAGGCCATGCTTTGTGCCACACTTGGGCCGCCTCCCATGAATAGAGGAGATGAGATAAGGGAAGAGGATGTTGGATTAGATAAGAGCCACTTAGTGGCCGTGCCTCCTTTACAGCAGGTGCTGTCCACTATACGGCCGATACAATCTGAGGAGGAAGCAGCAGCGACTGCCTGGAAAAACACTAAGTTTGAGCCTCCACGCTGGAGCCGGACCGGGAATGGATTCATAGAAAATCGAAATAGATGAGACATAACAATATTTCCGTTTTAAAAAAAAGCAAAAGATACACATGTGACTAACACGACAGTATCTTAACTTAAAAAGAAATAGATCTTTGTTTTAATCTGAGTTATCAATATGTTTAGATAATAGGTTCTTGCTTTTATATTTGAAAACTTGTTCTGTTTATTAACTAATCAAGGCCAAAGGATATGGATATGGACTTTTTGCAGGTTGATACCAACACATATCGGGGAGTAAAACATTTCTGAAGCTGATTAATCTGCCAATATAAAGTATATGTTGTAAAAAGATGTTATTATAAAACCCTGTGACAAAGAAATGTAATTGAGGCTTGATTTTCTACAGTTTAACCATCATTTTCTTTTCACTAGAAATTGAAACATAATTGCTCATCTTTTCTGCATTTGTTTATTCTGTGAACAAATAAAATAAATAGCTTTCATATTGTCCCACATCTGCCGTCAATACTGATAAGTCTGTGAAAGCTTTCCACTTTCCTCTTCATAATATCATCCTAACTACACTTTGGTCACACAAGCGTAGTTAGTGCTGCTAAAAACTTTAATCCCGATGATGTTTTCCTACACTTGACATCTATTGTACTTCTGTCCGTCCTGGGAGAGGGATCCCTCACATGTGGCTCTCTCTGAGGTTTCTACATATTTTTACCTGTTAAAAAGGTTTTTAGTAGTTTTTCCTGACTCTTGTTGAGGGTTAAGGACAGAGGATGTCACACCATGTTAAAGCCCTAAGAGACGAATTGTGATTTGTGAATATGGGCTATACAAATAAAACTTGATTGATTGATTGACAAGCACACAAGACAGAATATGTAAATCCATATAAATTACGCTCGGACCGAACCTAATCTGCAGTGACACGGTGAAATCACACCCAGTGCACCTGGAATCAGATGAGGTGAATTATGGGATGCCACAGCCTTCAGTGCGTTTCCTGTCACTGTTGTTAGAGCGGCCGTGCAGCCCCTGACTGCGGACCACCCACACACGCTTGAGCCCTCACTGTCTTCATGCATTATTGATTCATGATGCGTTTTTCAATGAATTAGTCACGGAAACGTAGGAAGTTGGAAGGCTGACATTTCAGAATCAGACCTCTCATCAATGTTGCATGCGACGGCGGCCGCTGACAAATCTATCGGTGGACATTCGATGTTTCATGACAAGTCCACTGTAAAGTGAGCTTGTCATTTTGCAGTGAATTTTTTAACACCCTATTTAGTGGACTCATTGTTTCCCACAATGCATCTGGAAAAGCACTGTACAAGTGTAAGCAGAGCAGATCATCACCGCAAAATCTTCAGCAAACAAGTTTATCTCTATATTTAAATACGATCGTTCAACTTGCTTTTTACCAAAAGGTATTAGCATGAAGTGTAAAAAAAAACCATTTCACTATTATTGAAGGATTTTCAACCAGCAGACGTTGTATTTCATAATCCTGCAACAATGATGTAATCGCTGCTGCAGAGAAAAACACACCGAGTCGTGTCCAGAGTTGTTTCTTTCTGTGATTTGTACAGACGGAGTAGGATCTGACTTTGGTGGGTGTCCTGGGTCTCGCAGCGTGAAAAGAATACAAAAATTTGCGTGCAGACGTGCAGACTGAACACAAACGCACATAAATCCAGGAACACGCCGCCCTTATCTAGCCCCAGTTTCCCGTGGCAATCAGTGGAAAGCAAGACAGCTGGCCACCGGTCCGGCCAAGGTCACCTCCAGCGCTGCAGCTCAGGAAACAACTTAACACTGGGCCCTCCAAAGTAAAAGCCAAGAATCTTCCCATCTGAAGGTGTGGTTATGGAAACAGAAAATGAAAACATCCCAGACCAGCCTTGTGTAAACGTTGAGGGTTCTTCCCGAAACGTCCCACTCTGCAATCTTTATTTGCAGAGCGGGTTAGTTTTATCACCAGGACTATTACATAACTATGCTATGTCAAAAAATATCTTCCTCCAACCTGAATAAACAGACTGGGACTGGGAAATCCTGCTCTCTACACTCAAGAAAGAAGAAACAGGAGTTGGTTGTGATTTTAATTCCGCCCTTTATTTCCATACCTTTCCTTTTTGCACAGAGTTATGTTAGTTAAGCTCAGGGGATTTTTGCTCAATGACATTTCCTGATGGAGCAGGTTGCTGCTACTGAGGGAAAAATATCAATCTCATCTTAACTATTGATTCCAGAAACCTCGATCTGTCCGTGTGTCGCTCGCATATCTCAAGAATCTTTCCTCTTATCACCTTCACACTTGGTATCTTTATTGTTCGGGCTCCAGGAAGTAAAGTGTCAAGTTTGGTGTGATTTGGACATTTAGTACAATTGATATTAATAAACTTTGAACACACAGGCGACCAGTGCATCAACAATCGTTCAACAACAGCAACAATAACTGATTCTCCAGTTTGCGGTTCGACGTGCTGAGACGAGCTTCTTCTAACTTTCTATAAACACATGTTGGTCTTTACTTGCTGCTTCAGAGAGAAAGTTGTACCAGTATCACCACAGGCCAAACAAACAGCACCATTCCAAACAGGCAGGTTTAGAACCAGCACTGCACAAAGAATATTAATAAGATGATTGTTAGTTTGTGACCCACCCGGCCATCAGGACCAAAACCTCCCGCCACAAGACCAGCTTTTTCCCGGCTGCAGTGGGCCTTAGCAACATCCCGGGACCCCCACCTGACTTGGACTCTTATCCCGCACCCACGCCTCAATTCCGTGTTACATTAACACACATAGCAGTTTATTGCATATTGCACATCCACATTTCTCTCGTGTTTTGCATTTTACATTTTATTTAACTTTTTATATCTTGTATATATTTTTGTTTTGTTTTATATACAGTTATTTCTTTCTTATGTGAAGTACTTATTGTGTTTTTATGCTTTATGTTAAATGTATGCACCTATTTACCAAAGAAAATTCCAGGTAGGTGTAAACCTACTTGGCAATAAATCCTGTCTGATTCTGATTCTGATTAAGATTGTATTTAGCTACAGTATTAAGTTCTGAATCTCTTGCAGGACGACATCTGACACTTCCTTCTTCACCCTGTGGCACAGAGCGACTAGTGTTTGAATTTGGCCGACGTGGTGACGACAGACTCAAGCCAGTTCTCCCTGATGTTTGCTCAGGGGCAGGTGTGACGTGTGTTGTGGCCCGGGAGGGGGGGAGGGGGGGTGACGATGTGCAAAAACCAACATCATAGTGAAGCGGAGCAGCTTGTGGCACAAAGCAGTCGCCTCACTAGATCATTTCCCTAAAGTTGAACAAGGGAGAGACTGAGAAAAGTACACACCAGACACATGTAATGAGCCGCTGGATAATTAGCTTCACGCGGGTCAGTCGGGGACCTGAGAGTGAAAGTGAAATGTCACGAAAAGCCGCAGTGACTTCCCATCAGCGCTGATGCCTCCTGACAGACACGTCACAGGGCTTAGTGGAAAGGTGTAAGGCCCAACACTACCGGGATTTGCTCGGGTGGAGACTGTCGGGATTTGGACTTAACAGCCACTGATCTAAGCTCACCTGTGCACGTCTCTGCAGGGAAGGACATCGGATTTTTATAATGCAAAAATCAAACCAAGCTTTCAGGGACTTGCAAGAATTTGAGTGATTAACCCGACAAAAGGAAATTAGAGCACGTGGCGCTTTTCCAACAACAAATCAATGAAGGAAATTAACAATAATATGAAGGCTTTCTAATGATTTACTGCAAATTGGGAAGATTGAGGCTACACATCCATACGGATTCGCTGTAGTTTCAGAACTAAGACAATCTACATCCGTCCACAATAACACTAACGACCAAATGACCATTCACGTACACTGGGCCTGCACAAGCCAGCATGCCCGTCCATACAACACAGCCTGGAGTCTCATACTAAAACTGAGGCGGAGGTGTTTCGAATATATTTCCTCATTTTAGGCGTTAGAATGATGCCTTTTTACATGTGATCGTGTTGTGTGTTATATTAAACATCTGGACGATGTGGGAAAACATGACCAGGCTGAACAAATACAGTAAAAGCTTTGTGAATATAAAGCACTCACCTGGAGGCCCTTGGAGCTTGGCTTTCTTTACTGTAAAACAAAAAGAAAGACAGTGATTTAGCTTTTCTTTATCAGGACGAGTTGAGATGAGTTGTTTTTAATTCAGCGAGGATCCTGCATGAGAGAAAAACAAGTGAGAATTGTAAAGTTGTTTTTTGAGCAATGGAAAAAGCATTGATATTCATGGATGTGAGCAGTGACTCGCAGCCTCGTGACACCTGAACAACAGACTCGTGACGCTGGCGCCGGCACTTCACATGGAACTTGATTAAAATAGAAGAGGTGTTTGTTTTAGTGGACAGCTGTGGGTCAAAATGCTGCAGACAAAAGACAGTTTTTTTTGTTGAATTTGTGCGTCACACTTCCTGACTGGGCGGCTCATTATCATGACTGTTGATTTATTAATTTTATCCATTAAAACCAATATCTATTTACTGTCCTGTTACATATTCTATTTTTAAGTGAATACAATCCATCATGACAACCTTCCAACACAACAATTGTAAAATTAGTTTACGAGCTAAATGCTTAAAAGTATTCGACAATTTTTGTATGATTTGTCATTTGATGTTATAAATAAATATAAAAGGTAGGTCCTTAGAAATAGCTTCGAAAGACCAAAAAATTCAATCTGCGTACTTGATTATTTATAATCAGGTTATATATATTTATATAAACCTTAAATTGAGAAAAAACATTTTAATTTACACAAGAGTACAGAAATTCTTGAAATTAAGCAATGTATAGTCTATAAATTATATAAGTAAAGTATATAAGAACAGCTCAGTAAGGGATGACGCAGACTTTCTATCCATGGGAGCTGAATAGTTAAAAGTATACGACAATTTGTATTCATATATAAGTATGATTTGTCATTTGTTGTTATAAATAAATCTTATAAAAGTATTTCCTTAGAAAAAGCTTCGAAATAACAAAAAATTCAATCTGCGTACTGGAATATTTATAATCAGGTTATATCCATATAAACCTTAAATTGAGAAAAAACATTTTAATTTACACAAGAGTACAGAAATTCTTGAAATTAAGCAATGTATAGTCTTTAAATCATATAAGTAAAGTATATAAGAACAGCTCAGTAAGGGATGACGCAGACTTTCTATCCGAGCCGACAAATACCTTTTATAATTGCAGAACTTAACTATATATTAAGAAGCATAAGCCTAGAAAGCTGTATCACAAACACACAAACGCAGCAGCTGGCTGTGAAACACACACCCACACCCACCCACACACAAACACAAACACACAAAAACACAATGACACAAGTGGACAGGGGCAGGTGGATAAAGATAACAAAAGAAATTCAAAATGTCTGGCGGCAAACAGCCATTTCCTGAAGCCTCGGCGAAACGCAGGAGCTCGTGTTGTGGTTTATTTTTAGATGCACGGTCTTTAGCCCCCCCCCCCCCCCCGATGCATCAATACAATAACGTTTGTAGGATTGCGAGGCGCTTTGCAGGGGATTAATTGTGATTGCTGGGGCAGAATTATGTGTTCAGGCATGTAACCTACTAAACCTCTGCAGCCTCTGACGGCAGATGGGCAGGGCGGGATGATGGAGCCACAAATGACACTTTCATATTTCACATCCCTCCATCTTATCTCGGTGAACAACTCTGTGGGAGTTTTGATTTGTTGTGTGTTAGAACAGCAAAAAAACTAAAGTTCCTGCTGAATGGTTTTGTGTTTTTCTTGTTTTTGCTGTGTTGTGTTTGTATATTTGACATAGCTAATAGTAAAGGAGTTAAAGTTTAAGAATGCATATTAACGTGAGTAAATGCAGTTCTGGATGATACAGAATTTAAGAAATTAGTGGAGTTTTTCCCAGTGTCCCCTTTTCAACTGACATCGAGGGACTTTATTATCACAGAGGGGAAGGAAATAAAAGAACTCGTCACCTTTTCTGAAGCACTTCCTGTCGTGTACATACGTCAGTGTGAAGCGGAAAGGGAGCACTGGAAACGCTGGGAAAATCCAGCATTGTGACGTTTTTATTTGTTTATTTATTTTTCTGCTTTCCACAAAGGCTGTTCAGCTACCGTCCGCAAATGATCTGGCACAGTGACCTTATGCATTCATTTGCATCATGTTATTTAGGGCTGTGACACAAAGCTAAGGGCAATAAACCAGGGGCCATTATGGTGGAAACTGATGCTTATCATTTTATGTCCAGGGGCTTTCCGGTGGCTTTAGAGGCCATTTAGCTCGGACAGGCCTGGTGATCAGAATTACCAGAATAATTATGAGCCTTTTTTCTTCCTAGTGCACAAACTCTCCTGTGAACATACCTGCAACTTGTTTCACGGCTTGTTTGGCCACTAACTGGAACATTACAACAGAGCCATTGTCAATCATTCTTATTCTACTATGAAAAGTCTTAAAATTCTTGTTTTATCTTGGTTGCAGCCTACACTTTTATTAGAATTGTATTATCCTCATTATGTAATAAAAAACCTTTTCCAGGAAAATCAGCAAATCTGCTAATTCAAGAAGCTGAAACCAGAGAGCTTAACATTTACCAAAAAGATGAATCTACTCATCATTATTGTAGATCTACTTTCGTCCACTTTAACTTGAATTGTTGATATTTCAACAGACTTCAATAATAAATAAGTAGCATGTTGCTATAATAGTTGCAACAAAGATATACGTATATATAAATCAGGATTATTTAGCCAATATTTAGCCCTGCACAACATCTACTCATGCAGATCCTACTGAAAGCTTTGGAAATAAACGATAGAGGCCTTTAACAAAAAGTGTTGATGTTCCATATGAAAGGAAATTCATCATCGGGAGGTCAGGCAGAAAAGGAAGGAACAGGAAGTGACACCAGCGTCCACTACTGCTGCGGGCAGTGGTGTACTTCCTCTTTGTGCGGGCGGCTGGATCTGATCAGGTGGAGCCGGAGAGAGAGAGAGAGAGGGGGAGAGAGAGAGAGCAACAGATGGCCAGCGGATTACTCCCACAATCTCTAAGCGCTCTCTCCGCCTCGCTCTGCCTCTTTCCCTGATAATTCCACGACTCGGCAGCTCGACTACACTTAACCACACCGCTCTGCCTGCAGTTCGGTCTTTTTTATATTAATGCTGCACGGCCTCGGCTTCTCATCCTAAAAATCACTTTACTCATCCGGCTGCAGAGAACTAATGCAATGTTTGTTTGTTTCTATCTTTCTTTCACGACCTGCTCCATCATCGTTCTCATTTGAGATGTAGATATAATTGAAGCATAAAACACTCCACAACCACCAGAAGATTTCCAATGATAATTTGTCGATAGACAGAAAGTTAATTCAGGAAAAAACAGGAAGAAAATAACAAAAAAGTTATTGTTTCCTCCCCCTGAAGCATTTCCTGCATCAGTTAACTCTACAAACAGATTCTACATATGGATATACAGAATCTGAAAATGGGCAACAAGACTTCAGGGCTGGAATCGATCTGGTTTCTGTTTCTGGTTTGACCAAATCACATTTTGTCACTTTACACAGACTAAAAACACTTATTATAGACACTCCTGTGACCCTAAATTTTACTTTATTCCTCCTGCACAGTTTAGTTAGTCTAGTCTCTTCATATTCCAACAACAGCTTCCAGGACACAGGTCAATCCTCTGTCCGCCCACCTCCATCAAACCTCAGCACATCAACGCTGACCCACAACCACTCTCCTCATAAACCCTGTGGAGACCCTATGTCAAACCAGTTAAGACCACTACCCATGTGCGATGGGTAATGACACTGATCCTGTGTCTGGGACCGGCCTCTTTAAACCTCCTGCGCTGCAGCATCCTGGTTTCCACGTGAGTCATGTGTCCACTCAGCCGCGTCCTCTTCCACCGCGGGAGTCTCGCCCCCAAATGTCCACTTGTAAGGGCGACCACTTAGCTGCTGTTTGAAGACATCGCCATGGAGACGGAGAAGCTTCGCAACCAGCAATCAATAAGCAACATTGCCCGGGCGTTGCAACCGGGGGATGAGTCACAACATCCGCTAATCACACAACCCCCGGCCCAAGCAGCCATTTCTCTTCGTGGGCCTGGTAACTCCTTCATTAGGAGTCTCGCTAATCAATAAAAGGACAGTTTGCAAAGGCCCCATTTCTTACAATAACTCTAATTACTGAACCTTCTGAGGTAAGAGGGACAAACCTGACGTGACTCTTTGTGACCTTTTCCCCGTCTGGAGCTTTTTCTCTTTCCCGGCCTGGTGTATTGATCTCCAGATTCAGTCTGAGACATGTTGTTCAACAGAGAAGTACTTTTTGATTTGTTATTTTTAGTCTAGAAGGAGCAGACTGTAGGTTATTGATTGGATGTTGTTTCTCCTGCTGCCTGGTTTCTTTTTGAGATTTGTAATATAACAACAAGTTGTGATGATTTGAAATTGGACGTCCTTATGAGAATATCAGCAATGACTTTTTGAGCCACATGTACGATCAGTCTTCATACACTTCCACACATTTAATACCGTTTAAAATAAAAAGAGCCTCCTCTACTGTATACAATACTTGGTGTATAACAATTATTATACAACCAGGATGTACCATGACTCTAGGATTAACTCATGGGACGAGGTTTGCCTCTGCCTCTGCAGAAAGTCAAGTGGTTACCCCAGAGTCGTTCCTCAGCAGGGACATGGACGATATGTGGAAAGGTATTAAAGAGACTCAAGATCATGGCAAAGGGACTTTGGTTGATTGTGTAATCGGGTACGAGCGGACGAAGGGATTGGAAGGTTCCCTTTAACTGAATTAAATGCGTCCGTGATGACACTGTCACACGATGACGGAGAATCTGACTGTGTTTCCCACTTCAAAAGATTCTAACAGAAAACAGCTGGAGGGAGAAATAACCTCCACTTCCTGTTTCCAGACGACAAGAAGTCCACTTTAACTTCAGTCCCAGTTTCATAGAGTCCACTACGATCCCAGCTCTTCTGACCCGAATGCTCGATGGTATTTCACGCATCATTTCTGTTAAGGACGCCATCAATTTGACACAGGAGGCACCAAGGAGACAGATGGGGATCGAACTGCCACTGGAAAGACAACTCACGATCATAGAGCCCAATTATTATATTAAAGAACTGGACTTTCTTTAATAAATGAGAACTTAATAATTTGAAAATGTATGTTTTGGTTCATTTTAAGTGCTTTTTAAACATGAAATATGAGGTTAATAGAGAAGATGCTACATTATTTTGCCTGAAGCTTCGAGCAGGTTATCTTTACTTGCTTTGCTGTTGTAAATTATGCTACAGGAAACACTCACCCTTTGAATTTAACAGTGTTTTGGACTGGGATCATATTAAGGGGATTTTGAATTATGTCCATATCTAGAAACATCTACTGCTCCATCTGTTACTGCCTTAAGTGACTTTACAGACTTTTAAAGAATTTGAATTCAGACTATATTTAATGTGATTCTCCTATCATTGCTGTGAAGCAAAGTTTATTATTAATATTACTATCCTTTGCTCCTATTTAGTCATTTCAATGTTAACTTTGAAAACTCAAAGTACATTACAAACAAATATTTTATCATCATCATCATGATTTCATTTTTACGCCAGAATTTTAAACTTTTAATAATTCTATTCTTGCTTTACTGTCCAATCACTGTGCTTATCCTCATGTGAAGCACTTTGCATATTTGTTGAGAAAGGTGCTTTACAAATAAACCCTTTTATTATTATTCTTACCATCATCTCCATACTGTTTATTTTCATTCTTATAATCTAAATGTAAACCGTATTTAATCATATTCTTGTTTTATTTCTGTTTTTGGCCTCATGATAAGTACTTTGCACCTTTATTAAGCAAAGTGAAGCACAAACAAAACCTCAATATTATTATTATTATTTTAGTGTTTGTTCCTTTTCCTGTAAAATATCCAAATCTGAATAAAGCCCAGAGCTACGTGTCTCTGTGGGAATAAAGCAGCTGCTGTGATTGTTTCTGCTTTGCTCCAAATAAAATCACAGATATCAGATATTCATCCTCTTGTTTCTTTATGAAGATGGTGTGTTTTTAAAAATCAGGACAAATTCTACTTTTTTAGAAACTATCACTGTTACCTGAGGAGGAGGAAGAGGAGGAGGCGGAGGAAGAGGAGGAGGAGGAGGAAGAGGAGGATGTCCACAGGGACAAAACTCACATTATCAGATCTAATCCAACAAACCGAGTCAAACCAAGTGATTAACATTGTTTTTAACCTTTTAAACAAAATAAATAAAAGTGGGTGAAACTTACCTCGGACGCACAGCAGCGACATGGCGACGCTCCTCCACTTTCTCACACTTTGTTCTCAGCAGGAGATTTGCTCCGTTTTTTTTTACATCCGTTCGAATCCCACTTTAACTCCGGGTCGGGGGGTAGAACGGGTCCCAGCGGGGGGTCGTTTGCTCACTGGAGGTCTCAGAGATCCGCCACCAGCGCCGCGCCATCGTGGAAAGTCTCTTCCCCCAGTGAGGCTCCAGATTCACGGACAACCTGCGGACTGGGAGCACTGGAAGGGGGGGGGGGAGAGAGGGAGACACCTGTTACTGACGGGTGGTTCTGACCAATGGGAAGGGTGGGGCGGGGCTGAAGGGCGGGGCTCCATGAGGAGGGATCTGAGGGATCTGACCAATCACTGAGAGGCGCAGGTTGGAAGGGGAGGGAGAGGTGACGCAGAGACACCACCTGTAACTTTTTTTATTTATGATTAAGAATTTGGTTTTTATTTTACTTTTAACCTCCCTCAAATTAAAACGTATCATGATAAAGAAGGGTATTTCATTTGATTTATTTTATCACATACATTATGTAACTTTCAATCATCTCCATAGAATTACAACTTTTAGAACATTTTATATTTATGATTAAGAATATGTATTTTATTTTACTTTTAACCTCCCTCAAATTAAAACGTATCATGATAAAGAAGGGTATTTCATTTGATTGATTTTATCACATACATTATGTAACTTTCAATCATCTCCATAGAATTACAACTTTTAGAACATTTTATATTTATGATTAAGAATATGTATTTTATTTTACTTTTAACCTCCCTCAAATTAAAACGTATCATATAAAAGAAGAGTATTTCATTTAATTTATTTTATCACATACATTATGTAACGTTCAATCATCTCCCTAGATTAACAACTTTTAGAACATTTTATATTTATGTTTATTTGACATTATATATTACTTCCCTCCTGTTAAAGCTTTTTTATTAAACCTAAGAATTTTATATATTTATAAATATATATTAATTTAAAGTGAAAAGGCAGGTCAGGTTATTTACTATCAAAACCAGCTCACGTATCAATAACCAATAATGACCAATAGATAAATAGAAACTATATATTGATCCCGAGGGAAATTCACAATTATAATAAATATGTAGTTAGTGTTTGATTGTCTGAGGAGTTACAGCAGCACCAGAGTTAACACAAAACTAGCAGCGCCACCTTGTGTATTCAGTGAGTCATTACATGTACGTGTCAGATAAACCACAGCACAGTTTTGTGTGACACATTTATTCTGATCCCTTCTTTCACATCCTGTTCATTTCAGAACAACAAAAAACAATACAGTTATAGAAATGCTTGATTTAATTCTTCATATTTAGATTTGCATTTCGATCCTGATTTATATAATATAACTATACAAATAACTATTAAGTTAATAATTGTTATTTGTATTGTGAAGGCACGTTATATTGAATCCACAACATGACTTGTACACTAGTATCTGAGTTATTCATCTAAATGTTGTTGATATTTTTTTATCAAATGATTAACTTAATTTCCTATTTTAAATAAATTACATTTCCATAATCTCTCGCTTTATTAATCCAGTCTTTTGGTTCCTCTTCCTCGCCCCGGCGGACTCCTTTCAGCGGCGCACCACTGATGTAACGCTGACTTCCTGCTCGTCGAGGGTCACTCACATGAGTTGACGGTTCGGATCCTGATCGCTTCGAGGAACCGGGTCTTGTTCTTCACGTCGCTTCGCGGGAATCGAACCATGTTGCGGTCGCTGTGTCGAGCCGGAGGAGCCATTTTACACGTGAGTGCTTAATGTGTCCGGGTCGTTTCCGGTTCTTTAGTTTGCGAGCTGGTGTCATTCAGAGAGCATCCGAGTGTGAGTGATGTGAATCCACTGGAGTTCCGCCTGGTGCTGGGAACACTGGAGTTAATGGGGACGTGATCAACTAAACCAGTGAGGGACAGGTTTCTACCACCAGGCGGAGCAACTCACAGTGACTCACAACATCTACACAACTGGTTTCCCTTGTTTTGACTAGTGGGAAACTACTGCTACACACAAAAACATGTGAAACAACTGCTACACACACATGTGAAGCAACTGCTACACACAAAAACATGTGAAACTACTGCTACACACAAACATGTGCAACAACTGCTACACACATACACACAGGTGAAACAACTGTTACACGTGAAACAACTGATAACCACACAAGTGAAACAACTGATGCACACACATTTGAAACAACTGCTACACACACAAGTGAAACAGCTGATACACATTAACATGTGAAACAACTGCTACACACACATGTTAAACAACTGATACACACACATGTTAAACAACTGATACACACATGTGAAACTACTGATACACACACGTGAAACAACTGCTACACACACATGTGAAACAACTGCTACACACACATAGGAAACAACTGCTACACACACATGGGAAACAACTGCTACCCACACAAGTGAAACAACTGATACACACAATGTTAAACAACTGATACACACAAACAGAAGTGGAACAACTGATACACACACATGTGAAACAACTGATACAAACACACATGTGAAACTACTGATACACACACATGTGAAACTACTGATACACACACATGTGAAACTACTGATACACACACATGTTAAACTACTGATACACACATGTGAAACAACTGATACACGCGTGCAATAACTGCACATATGCAATAACTACAAATACACACACGTGCAATAACCTCACATGTCCAATAACTATTCCCACACATGTGCAACCACTATACACACACATTCAACAACTGATACACACACACTCCATGTTGTTTAATTAGCAGAGCAGCCAGATGTCGGCTGTCTCCAGATTTTGTTGAAAGTTTGTTGCTTTCCTCGTAAATGTAATGTCATACTTTGCTCTTGTAAATCACTTTTTGCACATAAACAGTGTGTTTTTCCTTGTGCTGAATTTCCCCGTGCAGCAAACCCAGAGGAGCGCCCCGAGGTTGTGTGTCACACCAGCGCAGCAGCGATGGGCGTCCAGTCTGCCCATGAACACCGTGGTGCTGTTCGTGCCCCAGCAGGAAGCCTGGGTGGTGGAGAGGATGGGTCGCTTCCACCGCATCCTGGAGCCGGTACCTTCCACTGCTCTGAATGGATTTTCTTTAAATCCTTTTATGAAATGCATTAACACACTTATGGAAAACGTGTGAGTGGTCTCTCACCTCTGTCCCCTTCACTTCCTCCAGGGTTTGAATTTCCTCATACCTGTACTCGACCGAATCCGCTACGTCCAAAGTCTCAAGGAGATTGTGATCGATGTCCCGGAGCAGTCTGCGGTTTCTCTCGGTGAGAAACACAACGCTGCTATTTTCACTACTTGTGGGAGGATGATTTTCTTTTGGGGGATCATCCATCATTTTGTTTAAAGATTAAACGGTTCAGCTGGAGTGACGTCAAATTAAAGTGTGACCTTCCTTGTCTTTACAGATAATGTAACACTACAGATTGATGGAGTTCTTTACCTGAGGATCCTAGACCCTTTTAAGGTACTCTTCAAAAATATGTATCTATCTAATACCTGGGAAGGATTGTCCCCACTATAGTGATGTCACACTCAGATATTAGTACATAGATGTTTTTACAAATCTCTCATTCACTTGTTTTGGTTTCCAGGCGAGTTACGGTGTCGAGGATCCAGAATATGCCGTCACACAATTGGCTCAGACCACCATGCGTTCAGAACTGGGCAAACTCACACTGGACAAAGTTTTCAGGGTAATGACCGACTACTGCTGCTGCACCTTAGTCTGGAAAGTGAGAAATACAAATGTCTGATAGGAGTTTAAACTTGTATTTTATTTTGAAGGAAAGGGAGTGCCTCAATTCCAACATCGTCCACTCCATCAACACAGCTGCAGAGGACTGGGGCATCCGCTGCCTCCGTTACGAAATCAAAGACATACACGTCCCACCTCGCGTCAAAGAATCCATGCAGATGCAGGTGAGGTTTCATATGTGAACCTGAAGAAGTTCTTAAGAAGTCAGAAAGTTTTTTAACAATCATTTAATTTCCTCCTGTGCAGGTGGAGGCTGAGCGTAAGAAGAGAGCCACGGTGCTGGAGTCTGAGGGGACGAGGGAGGCGGCCATTAATGTCGCCGAGGGTTGTAAACAATCTCAGATCCTGGCGTCAGAGGGAGAGAAGGCAGAGAAGATCAACAATGCGTTAGGTAGGAGATCTGAAGGGGGGGGTGGGGTGGGGGGGGTCTTGTTTTACTCAATTCACATGTCACTAATATGTCTCGGTTGCTTCCAGGTGAGGCTCAGGCTGTGGTAGCAAAAGCTGAAGCGAAGGCTAAAGCCATCCGAATGCTGTCAGAGGCTCTGGCCGAGCAGGTGAAGTTATTTTTTAAAATGGGACAAACATGATCTGTGTTTTAATTTGTAAAAGAGGTTTATGTAGTTAATGTTTTTTTTTGTTCATGGCACAGAATGGAAATGCAGCAGCTTCATTAAATGTGGCCGAGCAGTACGTGTCTGCTTTCTCCAAGCTCGCCAAAGAGTCCAACACCATCCTCCTGCCGTCTAACACCGGGGACATCAGCAGCATGGTCACACAGGTAGTGACACTCGCTTTGTTAATAACAGCATCTGCTTTTTGCCGTCGTCAGCCATGACATTAATAGTTCTTGTTTCGTCTTCCCGCTCCTCAGGCCATGACCATCTACACCTCGCTGGCGAAGCAGAGCCCAATCAGAGCAGAGGCGGCGGAGAAGAGGGAGGAGCTGCAGAGCCAATCGACTCAGTAGCAGAGGAATCTAAATGAACTCAAAGTAGTGACGCGGGGGAAACTGTTGTATGGTTAAGTTATCGGGATTTCCAAAGGCATCGCTGTGAAGTTCACACACCTTCTACCGGCTGATTGAGAAGAACGGCAAATTTAAATAACTCCGTCAATGTCCAGCTTTGAGAAATCACATCTTACACGAGAGGATCTGTAATTTTCACCAACTGTTGATTATGGTCATTGGGGAAATAAACGCCAGGACCCGAGTAAGGTTATAATTATGGTTTAACTTTCAGACTTGGTTCATGTTTTCTCTTTCGCGTCCTCCATTCTGTGTGTTCACTGGTGTTAATGCAGTAATCACAGTTACTGCCTTGTTTGTTTACGGAGATCAGGTCGGTTCTTCAGCAGCTCTGGGACCAGCGACTAAGATAATTAGCTCCATGTGACGTCTATGAAATCCCTGAAAGAGTCAGTTATTCTCAATTTTGCCCATGTGATTTAAAAAGGTATCTCCCCCCGGCAAGCTGAATCCGTATTTGCTTAATAAACTGCGTAGAGACTCTGTAAAACCATTCATAAATAATTCCTTCCCAATAATTAGTGCACAAAGTCGGGCCTAGAATCAGGTTCCTGTACTCATCAGTTATATTATATATATACCAGTTATATTCATGTCTTATGGGATACACAGAATTTCACGCTTCTCTGCGAAATTTGAGTGTCAGTGATGACATCGTCACAGATGATGATGATGATGCGGTGGAAAGGAATGTTGTTAAGCACTTGTTTGGAAGATTGTTGTCAAACGACGAGGGGAAAACTCCCAGCAAAATAAAAATACATAAAAACGTTTACACTGGTCCTGTGTTGTGTTTCAATGACTCGTTTTGATAACTAGGATTTTAATTCAGTGGTGGAACTATACAAATTTCTGGGTTCATGTAATAGGAAATGATGCACAACTGACAAAACTACACCAAATATAGATTAAAACTATCGTAAGGTGTATTAATGCAGAATATGAGGAATATAAAGATATTTGCTCTACATTTTTAGGGCCCGAGCACTGACAGACGTGAGGCCCTATTGAAATTGTAAGGATTATTCTGAGCCTCCGGGCTCAGACTGGCCCCCTGCCACTGTCACTGCTCTGCTCATGGCCCAAGTCCTGGTTTGACAGAAGATACAGTGGAAACTGGATGACACAAAACGCACACACGCATAAACACACACATTTCATATTGTACACACACAAGCATTACCAGGGTTAAATTGAATGCCCACCTCAGACCTGAGCTCTTTGGTTTGTCAGAGAATCAGAGATTGTTTTTCTTCTCTTCACACACTCTGTTTTTATTGTTCTCCAGGTTCTTTTTCATTTCACATAAATGTTTGTCAGTTATATTAACTTTCCTACTTTTCCTATCTTCCTCGTATCAGCCTTCATTTTCTTCATTTCTTCAAACTATTTAAAGTAAAAATGAATGTGTAATAAAATGTAATAAACTGTCATTTAAGTTCTCTGCAATTAACTTTCTCCTCTTGGATTAGCAGGATAAGTTTTAATGAAGCTCGCGTAAGTTCAATAGGGAAGACTTAACCTGCATTCAGATCAGCTGACTGCGGGCGGTCCTAAATTTCGGGAACGCCTCAGAGGGTTTAACCCGCGTCTGTCAGCTGATCGCGGGCGTTTCCCAATCTTCCAATCAGGCCCGCGCGGGATCTTTCAGCCAGTCACAGCAGCAGCTGTCAGAATTTAAAAGTTCCCTCTCTTCTCTTCCTCAGCAGTGTCACCTCAGCGACGAGCACTAACCCTCCTCCACCCCAATCTCCTCCAGTCCAAGAAGATCATTCTCACCCCTTCCGGTTCCAGATAACATGGATCACGGGCCAAGGCGGCAGCTACAGCCGGACATCACACCATTACTCCTGGCATCCATTGCACTTCTGTCCGTCCTGGAAGAGGGATCCCTCGCATGCGGCTCTTCCTGAGGTTTCTACGTTTTCCCTTCAAGAAGGGTTTTTCGTAGTTTTTCCTTACTCTTGTGAGGGTTAAGGACAGAGGATGCCAAACACTAAACATTTTTACATTCTTGTAAATTGTAAAAATAAATTTGTTAAAGAAATTATCAAGTCTCTCCTGATTGAATTACAATTCTGTGTCAGTTGTCTCATTTAGTTGGTGCCATTTTATCTTAAAGGAATAGCTGGACTTTTTTGTAAAAGGCATTTAGTCCGAGCAGTGCACCAAAAGAGTGAACTACTCACGTCTGTGTCGTAAATGTAAAGCTGCGCCAGCAGATCTCCTTCTACTCTGGTTAGAGCCTGTTGTGCTGTTCTCTGAAGGGAAGGGAGTAGTTCACACCGTTGTAGGACATTTTCAGTTTCCTCTCAATTTCTCGCATGAAATAGCCATAATTTCTAAGAACAAGAATAGACTGGCGAGTTTCACATGAAAGTTCTCTTTTTCTGGACATTTTGAGAGTATAATCAAACCCACAAATGTGATGCTCCAGATACTCAACTAGCTCAAAGGAAGTTCAGTTTTATAGCTTCTCTCCCACTTTACCAGCACCAAAGCAGCCCCAGAGCATCACATGACCTCCACCATGCTTGACAGATGGCGTCAGGCCTCTTCCAGCATCTTTCTCAAAGATGCTGCCAGTTGAGGACCTGTGAGGCGTCTATTGCTCAAACTAGAGACTCTAATATACTTGTCTTTTTGCTGAGTTGTGCACACCCCCCCCCCCCACACTTCTCCTTCTACTCTGGTTAGAGCCTGTTGTGCTGTTCTCTGAAGGGAAGGGAGTAGTTCACACCGTTGTAGGACATTTTCAGTTTCTTCGCAATTTCTCGCATGAAATAGTCATCATTTCTAAGAAGAAGAATAGACTGGTGAGTTTCACATGAAAGTTCTCTTTTTCTGGACATTTTGAGAGTATAATCAAACCCACAAATGTGATGCTCCAGATACTCAACTAGCTCAAAGGAAGTTCAGTTTTATTTATATTTAGGGCCCGAGCACTGATCAAAGGTCAGGGAGGTCCCTATTGTTATTGTAAGGATTATTTAGGGCCCGAGCACAGACATCAAAGGTGTCTGGTTATTTTGTATTATTTGTTATGGGCCGAGACAGTTTTCTTTCCTCCCCCATTCTTAACACAAAAGCTTTGCAGAATTCAATCCCTGTGATAGTGAGGGGGAAAACACTCGTTTGTCTATCATCTATCTTTGTGAGGACCCTCATTGACATAATGTATTCTTTAGCCCCTTATCCTAACATTAATCTATCACAACCACATGCCGAAACCCCAACCCCAATCTAAACCATATTCTAATTGTAACCTTACAACCAAGTGTCCTCACATTATCAAAATGTTCTCACTCCAATGATTAAAAACTCACATTGGTCCTCACAACATACAGCAAAGTATTCACATAACACACACATGGTAACATAAACAACACGCGGCTGACTGTTTTCATTGAGGCCTTCTGCTGTCATTCTTATCAGGACCAATTAAACGTTTAAAAGGGACGTCGCCACAAATTGCTGTTTCATTAATTAGTGCCGCACGAGGCCCACATTACAAGTAATCTTTCAACAACAAAGGGCTATGGGGGACAGCATAATAATGAGGACTGGAAATTAGTTTTCATAGGCAGAGGGAAATTAAATGATAATCTCATGCAGGGGATAATGGATGATTTCTGCAAGGCTAGAAGCGCTGTGAGCTGGAGATGACAGCGTCAGTGGGTCGGTCAGTGGAGTTCTGTGCAGACTGGAAAACCTCGTGGACTGACTGGATGGACTGTGATGAAATCTGTGACACGTGCTCATCACTTCCATCAGAGTGAAGTATAACTGACTCTTCCTATAGATTATTTTATTCTGCTTTGTGATGATTAAATCTTCACAAAACATATGACATCGCCATCAGTCTCATCTATAAAAGAAGTTTAAAATTATTGGAAGAAGACCTGCCTACTCCATGTTAATGGATGGGACATGGACCAAAATAAAAAGTACATGTCAGACAAATTTCAAAAAATCACACTTATCACACTGGTGCTCAATCATAACTTAGGTTTTAATTAGTTGCAGTAAAACATGATTCACAGCTGACGCTTACTCATGATCGGTCAAGTGTAGGCTGCAAATGCGCTTCGGTATAACAGTGTCAACTGGACTAAAAATGTTGTTTGATCTGCTTGAGTTTTTTATACTGCTACCGTCTGTATTCGAGGAAATCATCTTGGGTAGGGTTTGGACACAAAATACCCTCTCCGGTTCGCGTCAGGCTCTGTTAGCTTTCTCCCTCGCTCAGTCCGGTTCGGACAGAAGATGGGGGTCTACAAATACCAATACACTGGCTTTGTGAACACATGTCTGAACCAATCTTTAGTTTTTTCGAGGCAGAAACGACCGAAGGGGGTTAAATGCTCAAAGAGCCAAAGTGCTAATCTCTTTATGCTAGCTGTGTTTCCAGAACTGCTGAGTTTACAAACCTGTGGGTCAGTTTACAGTGGGGACGGCTGCAGGATTGGAGAAGGAGTTTGTGCTTTGTGTGGTTTGCAGAGATTTTTCTTTCCCCAGCATTTAGTGGATTTAATCATTTGGCCAGCAGGTTGGAATATAATCCCACAGGCTGAACACAAGTAGAGTATCACAGTTTGAGGTTTTCCCCTAAGGACGTTAATGCTGCACAAGATGACAAAAACCTATTACATAACTGAAGCGTTGATAAGGAGCCGCTGTGTGTTTCTAGAGGGTCTGTTTTTGAACAAAGTTCTGATTGACTGCGCGTGTATTTGTGTGTGTGTTTGTGTTTGTGTGTGTGTGTGTGTTTGTGTGTTTATGTGTGTGTGTATATGTGTGTGTATATGTGTGTGTTGTGTGTATTCAGGCAGATAAGTACTGAATGCATCTCTGTGAAGTTGGCGGGGCTGATATGCTGCCTTTGAGCAGCCCCCTCCAGGCACCGATACGATGCACATTTTCTGGATTTACTGTAAATCATTACTCACTCATACGCTAACACACGTGTAAGCATGTGCAGGCTGGCAGGCAGTGTGCCATAACTCCTGTGAGCTTGAAGTCAGTAAACAGTGATATGCAGCATACATCAGCCATCACTCAGTGCTCAGTGAAAGCTGCAGATATCACTCATAGGATCCCGACCAAGAACACGCCAGTGGAAAAATAGGATAGGAATCATGTTCAGGAAAAAAATCTCTAGTTTTATCTCCTAGTAGATGTAAACATGCAGTTCAAGGACAATGTTTCCATCTATTTTTATTTAAGTATGCAGTCTGTCTTAGTTTACTTAGGAATTGTCATTTCAAAATGATTGCTGGTACCATAACAGCTATGATAATAATATGTAATAGAATTTGTTCTCTTATCTCTGCTGCCAACATGCAGTTCCACACATGGATCCCTCCATACATGAATAAATAAATAAATAACTCCTCTGTGAGGCAATACTGCCACCTGGCAGTGCTCTGCAAGTACAAATTAACACTCAAACAGGAAATATACAGTATATTGTAGGTTTATTATCTGTAAAGCAAACAAATATTGCAATAGAATTTATACATTCAGACATAAATATCTTTTTTTCTATAGACACTCATAATTAAATACATTTCACAGTCTTGTATGTGACTAAATATAACTGTCAACCAAAAAAAATCCATTCAATTCCACATTTTATGCATCACAGCAAAATAACAGTCTCACATGGTAAAGATACTTTGTATCAAGGAACATGGGAAACGTAGCAGAGTACTGCAGGAATCAGACCTGAAACCTGGAAATAAGTTACTCTGGTTCACTCATCCTGAAGAAGTTGAGTTTTTGGTTCAATCCTGGAAATAAAGTCTGTGATTAACCTCAGAGCATTTTCTTTTTTTTTATTCTATGACAAAACATGCATCAGCCACTGCCACATTTTTGAATTTGATTTGGTTTAGAGAAAAAGCTTTAAATTTTTAAATATGGATCCTTTAAAGAATGCAGCTGCTAACTAGTGAATAAATAAGAATAAGCTTGCTGGGTGTATACAACTTCATCAAGCTGGTTTTCCTCAGTCACAGTTTATTAATTACTTTTTACTTCTGGTGATTGTATTCTAAAAAATGTATCTTGAAACAGGGTAGCGTGCCTCCCACACTGGGAGTCATTTATATTTATTCTTTTTATTTCTGTTAACTACTAAAATCATGATGGTGTGACATCATGAGCAGCCACAATTATAGTTTCCATACATGAAAATTAAACGGTACTTCATTTTATCTATAAGTTTACATACCACATAGAGGGAAATATATTACATATATATGTCTTGTCTGACAGGAGTGATATTAGACCATAGTGTGGTTAGATTATTTCACTTATCGATTTAATGTCTTTATTCATTGAATTCTGGGAATTTCAGAAGTCATTCTTTCAAAATTGGGAAATTAGAAGGACATGAGACACAGAAAGTGAAGCAAATAAACTTCATCAGAAGACTTACGCATGATGCTTTTCTTAAATTCATCCTCCTCAAGGACAAGATTAAATCTATTGTACTATCTATAAAAACCTACCATAACATACAACAAGTTACCTACGACCAGAGGGTCCTAGTACACTGGTGAGGAACAGGAATAATTTCTTTAATCTTGAGGTGTCCCAACTGAGGACAAGAGGGAGATCATCATGTTTACAACACTGGGACCAGGTTGAGATGATTTATTCTGAAGATGATAAAATAGTCTGATCCTTCACCCCTCTTTTCTTTCCTCCCCCCTCAGGTACAGTGTCTGGTGTCAGAATGGGTGTGGACCAGGGATGATGTCATCCTCCACACCTTGCCGCTCCACCACTTGCATGGCATCGTTAACAAGCTGCTGTGGCCGCTCTGGGTGGGCGCCACCTACATCATGCTTCCTGAATTCCAGCCTCAGAAGGTCCAGACTGCACTTTATCTCTTTCTTTATCCTCTTCTTCCAACTCTTTCTCTTGTTATTATTATTATTATTCAGGCAAATGAATTGGCTTTTTGAGGGCTTTACCATGCTCAAATTCTTACCAAAATTTGCAGAAAGTTAGAAAGTGGTGAAAATTTACGTATACTGGAGAAATTTTCAATGGGAGTCGCAAAATGGCTCAACGGTGCCTCCCGAGATCCCCGGAACGTGTTCACACTGACCGATCTTCACAAAAATCAATACAAAGGTGTATCATGACAAGACAAACAAAAAAGTTGCAATTGGAAAAACGCCACAGGAAGCCTGCTATTTTGCATTTAGTGGCCATTTTGGCCATATTCCACATTTTTATTTTGATGTACTTGTACCAGGGCTTTCATTAGGGCCCGAGCACCGAATGATGAGAGGCCCTATTGAATCTGTAAGGATTATTCTGATTGCAACTGTACATACATCCTATTCTCACTGCTGTAAAAAAATAGCCGACTGCATACAAATGAACTTGGTATTAACATGAACATGGCTTCAGTGTAACAAGTAATCAACATGCTAGGTAATGACAAAGACATTCAACAACAACATAAAGTCATAGGTTTACTTTTCTGGCAAACAATGTTCCCAACTAGCTGCATCCAGGCTCCAGCTGAGCTTGGCTTGCCTTGTTTTCAACTTCCTTTAAGTTCCCTGTTATAGGCTAACTTTTGCAAAAAAAAGATTCAACATTTCCCAAATTCCTGGGCTTAACTTCCCGTGGAAAGTTTCCAGAAAGTTTCCGGAAATGTTCCACCCCTTTGCAACACTAATCAAGATCGATACAGATTCTAAAACATCACAGAACCTTACTTTTACTTTGATGTAGAAAACAACAGCAACATTAGCTCTTTCAAACACATTCATGTCAGTGTAATTATAGATTTCTGTCTTTACAAAGTGAGAACTAAATATGTGTGATAAAGGAAGGTCAGTGTTTGATTGACAGCTGATCTCTGTGCGGAGCAGAAACGTCACCACGACGAACTTTGATCAACAAACATGGAGACAAAAGAAGTTAAAGATTTACACACAGAATCTAAATCACTGCTTTTAATGACTTGAGTCTATTTGAGTTTACAGAACTCAGCTGTGGATCCATAATAATGACCCCCAGCTCCAGCATAGAGAGGCTGAGTGAATGTGGTCTGGACTCTATGGAGGAGAGTCATGGTGTCAGAGACTCTGTAGAAGGACAGAACACCTGCACTGTGATCCAGGTACACTCCGACTCTGGAGGACACAGGACCTGACACTGGAGTACTGATGCTGTTGTAATAAAAGTTATAGCTGTTTCCAAGACGAGATAATGACCAAGATTTATCATTGGATCCAAATAGACATTCATGTGAGTTTCCTGCTCTGCTGATATTCTTGTATGTGACTGCTACACGAACTTCTCCTACCCCCTCCCCCCCCACCTCCACCTCCCAGTAACAACGTCCAGTCAGACTCTTTCTACTCAGGACCTGACACCAAGCAGTGAATCTGTCTGGGTGATTAGAATAAGACTGTTCTCCTCTCATTAGTGTTACTTTTCTGTTTCCCTCAGATAATAACAGACGTTTGTGTGCTGTGTTTGGATCCAGTGTAATTTCCTGTGAATATTTTAAGAAGTCAGCTTTGGTCTCTGGCTCTGGTTGATGCGGTAAAACATCCACTTGAGACACAATCTGAAAAATCTCTGTCTCTGTCTCACTCAGAATGTCCTGTAGTCGACCTCTGACCTGTGACACAGCTGCTGTAACCTCCTCAAAGTCCCTCAGAGGACGGATCCTGATGCTGGATGAGTGTGTAGATTCACTGAGTGGTGACAGTGAGGGGTAGTTGTGTAGAAGCTGGTTGTGATCCTCTGTGTCTGAGAGCTGCTTCAGTTCATGGTCTTTCCTCTTCAGCTCAGTGATCTCCTGCTCCAGTCTCTCCTGAAGCTCTCTGACTCGACTCACTTCAGTTTCCTGCTGGGATCTGATCTGCTGCTTCACATCAGAGCTTCTTTTCTCCAGCAGACGGATCATCTCAGTGAAGATCTCCTCACTGTCCTCCACTGCTTTATCAGCAGAGCCATTGAGGGCCTCCTCCTCCTGTTGAAGCAGTTTCACGTCTTTCTCTGTGTCCTGGACTCTCTGCTGGATCGTTTGTCTCCTCAGCCCGAGCTCTCTCTGCCTCTCAGTCCTTTCTGCTGCAGCTGTAACTGTGTCGTGGCCTTTATGTTCCTCCACAGAGCAGATATAACAGATACACTGCTGATCAGTGCGGCAGAACATCTTCATCACTTCGTCGTGACGAGAGCAGATGTTCTCCTGGAGCTTCTCCGAGGGCTCCACCAGCTTGTGCTTCTTAAATGCAGCTGACTGATGATGAGGCTGGAGGTGTTTTTCACAATAAGAGGCTAAACAATCCAAACAGGACTTGAGAGCTTTCAGTTTTCTCCCAGTGCAGACATCACAGGCCACATCTTCAGGTCCAGCATAGCAGTGATCAGCAGGAGCAGCTTGGAGTCCAGTCTTCTTCAGCTCCTCCACTAAATCAGCTAACATGGTGTTTTTCAGCAGGACAGGCCTCGGTGTGAAGGTCTGTCTACACTGAGGACAGCTGTAGCTTCCTCTCTCCTCCTCTTTGTCCCAGTGGGTGTTAATACAGCTCTTACAGTAGCTGTGTCCACAGACAGTAGTCACCGGATCCTTCAGCGGATCCAGACAGATCGAACAGCAGAATCTTTCTCTGTCCAGTTGATTTTCTTGCTGCGCCATTTCAGCTGCTGCCAGTGACTGTAAAACAGTTTCACTTCCTCTGAACAGAAACAGATCTTTGCTCCCCCCTCTCTCGTTCACTCCCTGCAGTGACTCATCTACCACAGGTCACAGCTTGTTGTTCACTGGTTCTTACACTGACACACTTGTGAAGGGAGGAGACACAGTCATATCCTGACTGGGAGGAACTGGTTGTGAGTTCTTTATCTGTGGTATCACATTTCAAAGTGAATAGTTGCACTGGGAACTGTAACATTCAGGTCACAACAGCACAGGTTGTAAGATTCCAATTCTTCAAATAGGGAATGATGCACAACTGACAAAACTACACAGAATATAGATAAAAACTATTTTAAGGTAATGCAGAATATGAGGAATATAGATATTTGCTCTACATTTTTAGAGCCCGAGCACTGACAGACGAGAGGCCCTATTGAAATTGTAAGGATTATTCTGAGCCTCGCCACTGTCACTGCTCTGCTCATGGCCCAAGTCCTGGTTTGACAGAAGATACAGTGGATACTGGATGACACAAAACGCACACACGCATAAACACACACATTTCATATTGTACACACACAAGCATTACCAGGGTTAAATTGAATGCCCACCTCAGACCTGAGCTCTTTGGTTTTGTAACATCAGAGATTGTTTTTCTTCTCTTCACACACTCTGTCTTTATTGTTCTCCAGGTTCTTTTTTATTTCACATAAATGTTTGTCAGTTATATTAACTTTCCTACTTTTCCTATCTTCCTCGTATCAGCCTTCATTTTCTTCATTTCTTCAAACTATTTAAAGTAAAAATGAATGTGTAATACTGATGTGATTTAAGTTCTCTGCAATTAACTTTCTCCTCTTGGATTAGCAGGATAACTTTTATTACAATTCTGTGTCAGTTGTCTCATTTAGTTGGTGCCATTTTATCTTAAAGGAATAGCTGGACTTTTTTGTTAAATGCATTTAGTCCGAGCAGTGCACCAAAAGAGTGAACTACTCACGTCTGTGTCGTAGATGTAAAGCTGCGCCAGCAGAACAGTTTTAATGACTTTAGCTTCATGTTTGTCATGTTTCTTTTCTATCAAACTCTGAAAGAAGCAGAGAAAGTGAATTCATGAAATTGTCAAGCTATTCTTTTAATTTGTTGTATTCTGATCCACTGTACTGTCATTTCAGCCATAATATTCAAACAAATTCATGATTTCTCAACCAATTTATGTTCATGTCAAAGCTTTAATTAACATTTCTAAGAGGAACACGTCAGGAACATGTGAGGAACATGTCAGGAACACGTCAGGAACATGTAAGGAACATGTCAGGAATGTGTGTCCAGTGTAGCTCTGAAAACAATTAAATAATAAATAACTAATAACTGGGAATGCTTCAAATTAACTTGTTTTTTGAAGCTGTTTTTCTTTAAATGAATGAAACTAAGAGATGTTTACAGTATAAATAATAAATAGATAAATGTAAATGAGTAGAAACCGATTGTGACGGAACCAGCTGCTGCTGTGTTGTTTAAAGAGGCTGAAGCTCAGAGGACAAACAGGAGCTGCAGCCCCGTCTTCCTCCTCTTGCTGCAGCCTCCTTCTCCTCTCTTTCTTGTCTTGCCTCTCGACTGGAGGTAATTTGGGAATAAAGGTCTGGAGGCTCCACTGGCAGCAGAAAGTGAACTGATTCCTGTTTATTCTCAAACACAGTTTAAAGGAGAAGGTCCTGAATCTGCTGCTCAGGATCAGATGAGCTGAGTCAAGTCATTGGATGCATGGTCAGAATTGCAGTGGTGGAGGAAGAACTGAAGTTTAGTACTTAAGTAAAAGTACAAGTACCCAGGAAAATATATACTTAAGTAAAAGTAAAAGTACTACATCAACAATCCTACTTAAGTAAAAGTAAAAAGTACTTACTTTTAAATTTTCTTTAAGTATTAAAAGTAAAAGTACTCACGCAATGGGTTGTCTCTCAATGTCTAGGCTGTGCCATTTTGATAAAGAATGCAGATATAGCTACTGGTAATACTCATGCCGCTACAGATGTCACTACCAGTAATAATTATAAGCAACAACATTTGTTTATTGGAAAGGTTCTGGAGTCATCTGAAATGGGCGTGGCAAAATGGCTCAACAGCGCCCCCTGGAACCAACCCCTAGCTTTCCACATATACGATTTTCACCAAAATCGGGACATAAGTGTATCGTGACCAGTCATGAACAAAAGTCTCAAGGAGCATTATGAAAAACGCAACAGGAAGTCCGCCATTTTCTATTTAGTGGCCATTTTGGCCTTTTTGGCGATTTTTACTTTGACGTACTTGTCCCAGGGCTTTCATCAAATCAACTTCAAATTCAGATGAGTGTCATCACAACAAGATGGAGAAACAAACCAAACAAATCAACTTTTCGTCACACTGTGTGACCGTGGCCTGGCGTCAAAGTTTGATCACCGCCATCAAAACACGAGGTTCTGTATCTCGGACAAACACGGTCCAATCGGGTCCAAACTACACACATAAGTCAAGAGTCCCGGCCTGATGACATCTACACAGAAATCATGACTTAAAATCACAGCGCCCCCTGGTGGCAACAGGAAATGTCTTGTTTTTTGCATGTCTTACACTTGGATGTATTCCTCCTTATCCACTGACCTCAACCATGTCAAACTCTATCAAATGGGTCTCAAGACATTGATAATAAATATATAAGATTACTGTGACTTTTCGTCAAACGCCATATTAATGGCGTGGCATCAAAGTTCATCAACTCGCCGTGAAACACGAAATTGCTCTAACTTCTGTGTTCATGGTTCCATCTCACTCAAACTACATGTGTGTATCAACAGCCCCCCCCCCCGAAGATATTCATATGGTTTTAAGGAATGGGCGTGGCAAAATAATTGACTAGCGCCCCCTAAAGGGCAGCCCCGGCACCACGTTTGGCCGACATGTACAAAAATCAATGGAGACGTTTGTCTTTTCATTACAAACAAATAAGTCTCTTGGATAGATTTGCTAGACCAAACAGGAAGTCCGCCATTTTTAATTTAGTGGCCATTTCGACCATATTCACCATTTTTACTTTGATATACTTGTTCCAGGGCTTTCATCAGTTCAACTTTAAATTCAGATGAGTGTCATCACAACAAGATGGAGTTAAAAACTGATTGAGGGATTGATTTTTCGTCACACGGTGTGACCGTGGCGTGGTGTCAAAGCTTGATTACACACCATTAAAACACGATGTTCTGTAACGCAGACATACATGGACCATGAATCCTTCGATGCTGAGCCGCAAACAAACAACTCCACTCCTGCTGTTTCAGTCTTCCTAGATCAAAGAAAACTTTATGTCTTGCAAAGGTCACGTCTCTTTCTCTCTCAGAACTGGGACATTCCTCAAACCGTGTCAACGGCGAAGGTTCATCCTTCGCCAAAGGAGACGATGTTGTCATAACATATGCACTCTGCATTGTCCTATCACCACCAAACTTCTGTCTCATGATCAGAGTCAAAGCCTGAACAGCTCTTTGTGTCAAAATTTCCTCAGTCATTATTTATTTTTTTCAGGCAAAACGCATGCAACGCTTCAAAATGCATGTGCTCGGGCCCGCCCAGTGCTGCTTTGCATGTTATAGTTGGTACTTTCCAGTGTTGAGCAATTCTGGTTTTTCCTTGTTATTAATGATTGACTCAAACTGCTCCCCCCCCCCCCCCTCCCGCCTATATTTAATAAATGTATCTTGAAACAGGGTAGCGTGCCTCCCACACTGGGAGTCATTTATATTTAATTATTTTTATTTCTGTTAACTACTAAAATCATGATGGTGTGACATCATGAGCAGCCACAATTATAGTTTCCATACATGAAAATTAAGCGGTACTTCATTTTATCTATAAGTTTACATACCACATAGAGGGAAATATATTACATATATATGTCTTGTCTGACAGGAGTGATATTAGACCATAGTGTGGTTCGATTATTTCACTTATTTATTAAATGTCTTTATTCATTGAATTGAAAAGGACATGAGACACAGAAAGTTAAGCAAATAAACTTCATCAGAAGACTTACACATGATGCTTTTCTTAAATTCATCCTCCTCAAGGACAAGATTAAATCTATTGTACTATCTATAAAAACCTACCATAACATACAACAAGTTACCTACGACCAGAGGGTCCTAGTACACTGGTGAGGAACAGGAATCATTTCTTTAATCTTGAGGTGTCCCAACTGAGGACAACAGCAACATTAGTTCTTTCAAACACATTCATGTCAGTGTAATTATAGATTTCTGTCTTTACAAAGTGAGAACTAAATATGTGTGATAAAGGAAGGTCAGTGTTTGATTGACAGCTGAACTGTGTGCGGAGCAGAAACGTCACCACGACGAACTTTGATCAACAAACATGGAGACAAAAGAAGTTAAAGATTTACACACAGAATCTAAATCACTGCTTTTAATGACTTGAGTCTATTTGAGTTTACAGAACTCAGCTGTGGCTCCATAATGATAAACCCCAGCTCCAGCATAGAGAGGCTGAGTGAATGTGGTCTGGACTCTGTGGAGGAGAGTCATGGTGTCAGAGACGCTGTAGAAGGACAGAACACCTGCACTGTGATCCAGGTACACTCCTACTCTGGAGGGCAGAAGACTTGACACTGGAGTCTTGATGCTGTTGTAATAAAAGATATAACAGTTTCCAAAACGAGATAATGACCAAGATTTATCATTGAATCCAAATAGACATTCATGTGAGTTTTCTGCTCTGCTGATATTCTTGTATGTGACTGCTACATCAACTCCTACTCCCCCCCCCACCTCCACCTCCCAGTAACAACGTCGAGTCAGGCTCTCTCTACTCAGCACCTGAGCCCAATAAGTAAATCTGTCTGGGTGATTAGAATAAGACTGATCTTCTCTTATACGTGTTACTTTTCTGTTTCCCTCAGATAATAACAGATATTTGTTTACTGTGTTTGGATCCAGAGTGATTTCCTGTGAATATCTTAAGAAGTCAGATCTGGTCTCTGGCTCTAGGTGTGGCAGTAAAACATCCACTTGAGACACAATCTGTAAAATCTCTGTCTCTGTCTCACTCAGAATGTCCTGTAGTCGACCTCTGACCTGTGACACAGCTGCTGTCACGTCCTCAAAGTACCTCAGAGGACGGATCCTGATGCTGGATGAGTGTGTAGATCCACTGAGTGGTGACAGTGAGGGGTAGTTGTGTAGAAACTGGTTGTGATCCTCTGTGTCTGAGAGCTGCTTCAGTTCATGGTCTTTCCTCTTCAGCTCAGTGATCTCCTGCTCCAGTCTCTCCTGAAGCTCTCTGACTCGACTCACTTCAGTTTCCTGCTGGGATCTGATCTGCTGCTTCACATCAGAGCTTCTTTTCTCCAGCAGACGGATCATCTCAGTGAAGATCTCCTCACTGTCCTCCACTGCTTTATCAGCAGAGCCATTGACGGCCTCCTCCTCCTGTTGAAGCAGCTTAACATTTTTCTCTGTGTCCTGGACTCTCTGCTGGATTGTTTGTCTCCTCAGCCCGAGCTCTCTCTGCCTCTCAGTCCTTTCTGCTGCAGCTGTAACTGTGTCGTGGCCTTTATGTTCATCCACAGAGCAGATATAACAGATACACTGCTGATCAGTGCGGCAGAACATCTTCATCACCTCGTCGTGACGAGAGCAAATGTTCTCCTGGAGCTTCTCCGAGGGCTCCACCAGCTTGTGCTTCTTCAATGGAGGTGACTGAAGATGACGCTGGAGGTGGTTTTCACAATAAGAGGCCAAACAAACCAAACAGGACTTGAGAGCTTTAAGTTTTCTCCCAGTGCAGACATCACAGGCCACATCTTCAGGTCCAGCATAGCAGTGATCAGCAGGAGCAGCTTGGAGTCCAGTCTTCTTCAGCTCCTCCATTAAATCAGCTAACATGGTGCTTTTCCCCAGGACAGGCCTCGGTGTGAAGGTCTGTCTACACTGAGGACAGCTGTAGCTTCCTCTCTCCTCCTCTTTGTCCCAGTGGGTGTTAATACAGCTCTTACAGTAGCTGTGTCCACAGACAGTAGTCACCGGATCCTTCAGCGGATCCAGACAGATCCAACAGCAGTTGATTTTCTTGCTGCGCCAATTCAGCTGCTGCCAGTGACTGTAGAGCAGTTCCACTTCCTCTGAACAGAAAAAGATCTTTGCTCCTCCCTCTCCACAGGTCACACAAAAGTTGAATCAAGATCCAACCTCTGTTGTTCTCAGCTCCTGAACTTCACCACATGTACATCTGTACACAGTTCGTCCAGCCTACATTTAACCATAGAGGAACCTAAACTCCTGGATACTCTGACTTTTCCTTTATTAAATAGATGTATTGAATATCTTTACAACCCAAGAATACATCTGACTCCTTGATCTTGAAAGACACAAGCATCTTTCCCCTGCACATCAGCACAACTGTCTCACCAACCTGCCTTTTTCCCTGGAAGATGGTATCTTGTTGGACAGATGTATGTGGACAACACTGACAAGGACAAAACAAAGCTTCTCTCTATCTCTTCAGGTTCCTGCATATGTTTCTATTCACAGAGCAGACTCTCAGCAGCATGCATTCATATCCCTGTCACATCATTTTATTCTGGTTTGGCTGCTAGATCAGTGGAGTAGATCTGTTTCTGACCTGAACAGATCACAGTTCAGTCTGTGCGTAGTGATACTGACACGCTGCACGTGATGGATCCCCTCTTAGAAAAAACGCATTTGTGGATCAGACTCACGTCAGGACAGTCTCAAAAGTCTCACACACAAATGCAGCGAGGTTTACAAATTAAAAGCACTTTGTAAATGCAGGTCCAACAGTTTATATATGAATGTAACACGCTCCAATCATGTATTTGATGAAGATTGCAAATACTTTTACATGGATATATTTGTGAATTTTTTTTCTATTTGTGTGTGCATCGGAAATATGTTCATGAATCTTATGTTTTACATGTGAATTTTTTGTACTTATATATGGACTGAAACATATGTGTGTGCATTGAAATGTATTTGTGTTTTGAGTCACATATATATATAAATCCCCAATTAAATAGTGGATCTTTTTTGCGCATGTATTCATTTCTGTGTGCATTTATTACTTTTGAGACTGTTCTAGCTCCATAGTATTGCATATATTATTTAATACATTATGTATTATGTGCAATACTTTGCTTTGATTGTTTATAAGTAATGAAAACAGGATTTACCTGGGGTCAGGTTAACTCCTTAACACTTTTACATGGTAAAAATAAAAGTTTATTACCTCAAAGTTCATCAGATCATAATCATTTCAGCTCAGGGAATAGGTTGTGGACATCAGCCACAGGTTCTCTATGTGACTGTCTATTCTAGTAAAGTTACACTTCCTATTATTTATTTATAATTAAAAAAAAAATTCAGGGAAGTCTGCCTAAGATTAACGATGTAAAAACTGAAGGTAGCAGACACGTTTAGTTTTCACTGTAACACGTTACAACACCAATACTCTGAATAAAGAGCTTAAGGAGATGTAATTCTAATTTAAACAGCTGCTCTTACAATGCAGATGTGACTTTAAATACTCAGGTTACAGTTGATCACAGTAAATCTGTTTCTGCAGAATAAGAATCTGTGTAACACTGTCAAGTCAAATGAGTTGTCGAGTGAAAAAACTTGAAATAACATTAGATATTGTGATTGAAATTCCTCTTGAGATTTGAAATAATGAAATTCTCAGACTGGAGTTGCTTTTGAGTTTTTATAATAGCAAGCTCTGCAGAGTTTACACAACAAGCACGGGTGCTCAAAATGGAACAACTTCAGAACTTATACAAAGAGGCGTTACATAATATGAGAAAAAAGAAGACATGAAACACATGAGATCATCCTCCATCTTATCTGCTGTGTCCTTCCGTCCGCGAGAGACAGGAGAGAGCTTTACATAGAGATAGCCAGAGAGAGACAGCCTAAGAGGACGGTGCAGCCCAGGAAGAGGAGCAGGCTGCAGCGGCAGGAAGGGTCCGACTTCGACCATGTGGAGGAGAAGCGGAGAGAGGAAGAGAAGGTGAAGAGGAGGCTGAGACGCAACAAGCTGCTGCCGCTGTCCCGGAGGGTGAAGGCCCGGGTCCTGAGCACCTGAGCCTCTGCACCTCTGAATCCCCTGTGTAAGCTTACTTGTGTTTTTGTTTCTCCCAGTTAGTGTTGATGTTTTTTTTTGTGTCTGTTAAAGAACTTGTTTAATTAAAAATTAGCTTTTGTTTTAAACTCTGCGTCCTACTCCTCCCCTAAATCCTGACAGATACGTTATAATACAAGAGATCAAGTTGAAGTGATAAATACACATTAATACTTCTTCCTACATGTTCCTAGGAGGATCACCAAACACCTGCTGCTGCCGCTGGCCTGCTGCTGTGCATGCTGCTGCTGCTCCTTCTGTCCCTACTCTTGATGCGTGTCGTCCTTAGTGAGGCTGCTGTGCATGTCACTGCTGCTGATCCTTCTGCTCCTACTCTTGATGCGTGTCGTCCTCGATGAGGCTGCTGTTGCTGCTCCACCTTCTGCCCCTACTACTCATGCGTGTTGTCCTTGGTGAGGCTGCTGTGCATGCTGCTGTTGCTGCTCCACCTTCTGCCCCTACTACTCATGCGCGTCGTCCTCGGTGAGGCTGCTGTGCATGCTGCTCCTGCCGATCCTTCCTTCTGCCCCTACTCTTGATGCGCGTCGTCCTCGGTGAGGCTGCTGTGAATGTCGCTGCTGCTGCTGCTCCAACTCTTTCTGCCGCTACTCTTGATGCGTGTCGTCCTCGGTGAGGCTGCATTTCTTCTGGGTTGTGGCAGTTTTGCAGCTGAGTCATCTTCAGTCTGGTTGACGGATCTTTTTCTTTAGCAGGAGGTAGCGAGATGTTTCTCAGGTACACAGGAACTTTCTGATGCTCTTTTCTGATTGGTTGAGCGGTGGGTCTTTTATTAATTAAAAGATTGTCATCCAAGGACACAAGCAGATTTACCAACAAGCTGCTGGCGCTGTCCCGGAGGGTGAAGGCCCAGGTCCCCACCCGGGCCTTCACCCGGCCTCTACCTCTGTGAGAGGGAGAGAGAGAAAGATAGAGAAGAGAGAGAAAGATAGAGCAGAGAGCGTTAGAGAGAGACAGACAGAACCAGGGACCAGGAGGAGACAGCTGACAGAACAGGTCAGTGTTGATTTAAAACCACGAGTTCTAACGTTTCCTCGTCCGTTTCCAGGTCACCTGACGGACGACCACCTGGTAGAGTTCCTGGACAAAGCCAAGACGTACCTGGAAGAGGACAGCAAGAGAGTGGGGAACTACTTCAAGCGCCTGCTGCTGGTCCGCACGGTGGACGTGACGCAGGAGTTCTGGATCAAGTGGGTCATCGGTGAGTTTGCTCCTCGGGAAAAACCATATAAGGAAATGACGCTCACCGGATGATGTCATCATGTTGCCTGTGAGGAGGAGTGTTGGAGAGACAGATACAAAGACAGAGAGAGAGACAGACAGAACCTGGGACCAGGAGACTTCCTTGTGTTTTTGTTTCTCCCCGTTAGTGTTTATGTTTTGTTTTGTGTCTGTTAGAGAATGGGTTTAATTAAAAATTAGCTTTTGTTTTAAACTCTGCATCTGGGTCCTACTCCTCCCCTAAATCCTGACAGATGTATTATAATATAAGAGATCAAGTTGAAGTGATAAATACACACTGCCACTGGCCTGCTGCTGTGCACGTCGCTGCTGCTGCTCCTTCTCTTGATGCGCGTCTCTGCAATTTTTAGCAACTGCTCCCTGGTACATTTTCCTAGCACCTCCATACTAGGGCACTGCACAAAATCCTCCATGGTAGCCATTGTCTCAAAAGAACAAACCCAGATAACCATTTTTTTATTTAATTTATATACATTTCATCACCTTAGGGAGAGGCGGTGGACTAGTGGCAGAAAACTTGGACTACTGGCAGAGAAGGGGTCTCTGGTTCGATGCTGGTTCGACTCCACGGTTCGTCTCCTCGGAGTTTCGGCGGAAACTTGCCTGGATGGTGTAACGAACCTGGACCTGTCCAAAGTTCAAAAAGACTCTTCTCCCTACCCTGTCTAGTGCCCCTGAGCAAGGCACCTTACTCCCGCAACATCTGCTCCCCGGGCGCCGTACCTGGCAGCCCACTGCTCTGCTCTGCAGTGTGTCCTGCACCAGATGGGTGAAATGCAGAGGACTAATTTCCCCAATGCATGAGTGTGTCTTTGCATGTTTGTGCATGTGTGTGGGATTAATAAAAGTGTATCTTCTTCTTCTTCGGAATACCTCTCCCCTGACTATCTGCCTAACCAATGCTAACTACCTTCTCTGGACCCTAGTCTTCATGCATTTCATGACAGGTGTTTTAAACACAAAACCAATGACCAGGTAAAGCCCCAGCTATGCTGTTACTCACCAGACGGACATGGACGTGTACCCAAGACACAAAGTCAAATCATGTTTATGCACCAAAATAACAAACAAAAACAACAAACCAACAGACCCTCCGAGAGAGATACTGTTGCTTATTCCTACCAGGAAAGGTAACTCCAAAAGGTGAATCCCTCTAATTAGTGCCTGATAATGAAGGCAATTAGTACCACTGATGTAGGCTCCAAGTACTACATTCACTCTAAAGTTATCACATACCCTGGTCACACCCAGGCAACCAGTACAATATTCCAGGGGAACCTTAACCCACTAGAGGCCTTCTACTTTCTCAGTACAGAAAAGAGTGAGAAACAAACCTGGATCTGGATCCTGGACGAGCCCCCACTTGTTTCACCTTGGCTCCTGTTGTGCAACAAGAAACACAGACGGCCACAAAGTTCTGCAGTTACAGTATTTATTCTAGAAAGAATAAATACAAAGAAAACCTCCATATGTGCATGTGGAGGGAGACCCGGTGAATGAGAGACCAGCGCCCAGTCTGCAGGCCTCTTAAGTAGTGGTCCCCCAGGTGTGCCACATCCCTGCTGATCACTAGGGTCTGACTCCGCCCACAGGAGCCTGAAACACAAGCACAGCAGACAACTCCAGGGTTGTCACAGGATTAATAATGTGATTAATAAAGATACTGTAACCGTCTGGCACTTTAGTTTATATTTGTCAGGCTAATTTTAAAAGTGTTTTCTGTTTATTTTGTAAATCCCTGTTGTGTATGTTCAAGTTGTTTTCATGTGTCCACACTCTGTTTCTGTTTCCTGTTTTATTTTGTAGTCTATGTTCCTTGTGTGTTGTTTCTGTCTTCACTTCCTGTCTGTGATTATCTGCCCAAGTCCTCATGTGTTACACCTGTGTTCAATTGCCCATGCCTTCCTGGTGTGTGTGTATAAGACTCTGTGCTCCCCTTTGTCCTCTGTCGGATTGTTTGTTCTTCTTGTCGTTGATGGTCCATGGTCCCGCCCTCTTGCCCTCCTGCGCCCCTGTGTAAGCTTCCTTGTGTTTTAGTTTCTCCAGTTAGTGTTTATGTTTTGTTTTGTGTCTGTTTAAGAACTTTTTTAATTAAGAATTAGCTTTTGTTTTAAACTCTGCGTCTGGGTCCTACTCCTCCCCTAAATCTTGACCGATACATTATAATATATGAGATCAAGTTGAAGTTATTAATACACATTAATACTTCTTCCTACATGTTCCTAGGAGGATCACCAAGCTGCTGCTGCTTCTTCTTCCTCCATTACTCTTCATGCGTATCGTCCTCGGTGAGGCTGCATTTCTTCTGGGTCGTGGCAGTTTTGCAGCTGAGTCATCTTCAGTCTGGTTGACGGATCTTTTTCTTTAGCAGGAGGCAGCGAGATATTTCTTGGGCTCATTGGGACTTTCTGATACAGAGAACGAGAGCGAGAGGTGCTGTCCCGGAGGGTGAAGGCCCGGGTCCCCAACCGGAGGAGGACCCTCCATCAGAGGTAGTAGTCCTCCTCCTCGATGTCCCTGTGTGTCCTGGACGCCGAGTGCCTGGATGTCGTGGGATCCTGAGGCATGAGGAGTTGTCGTACCTGCTGAGAAAATGAGTCTTTTCAAATAAACACACGATTGTACAGGAAATAAAATATTTCATATTATTCTGAGTCTGTCTCTATGTCTCTGTGGCTGTGGTTGTCTGTCTTTTAAGGGACTGTTTGTACATTAACATTAACGTTCTAGTTTCATAGTTTATTCAGAAACAGTCAAACACATAAATTATTGTTATTTATTCAACTTTCAACCTTCAGCCATTTAATTTATCTTGCAAACAATCATGTTTCAATTTGTGAACCAATTTGGAATTTAACTTCTAGAAGTTCAATGATAGATTGTTAATGGATTTCTCACCACTCCATTTTCATTAACAAGGAAACCAAAATATTTTCCACCCGAGAAGCAAAGGTTCAACCTTTTATAAATCTGTAGCTGAAAGGCCGACTCATGCCTTTATTTCTATTGGTGGAGAGATGGATGGATATAAAGATGGATGGATATATAGATACATAAATGGATGGAGATAGATGGATGGATATATAGATAGATACATGGGTGGATGGATAGATGTGTGTTTCTCTCTCTTCCAGCTCTGCACTGACCCATTATCCTGGCGGCATCATTCTGACCTGATCCTCTGACCCTGGCCCTTTGCTCTGCCACTGAACATCGGAGAGAGAGAGAGAGACAGTGCACCAGCATTATGTAACAGAACAATACTGTGTATCATCAGCTGTGTCTATATGTGATCTAAACATGATCTGCATCAGATTACAGCACTGCAATCTCTGCAGTCATCCATGTGTCATCGTTTACAATCATATCCTCATCATACTACATGGCACACACACACTTAGTTTTACTGTTAATATTTGTTTAGCGTTTGTTTTTGGTTTGTCATCTGAAAAGATTTGCTGTCATGTACGAAAAGTTATGTATGAATAAAGTTGTATTGATTAATAGAACAGACACAGACACAATGTGCTTTTAAAGTTGCTGTTTGTTAAAAATTCCATTTAATCTAAGTTTAGTTTTCTTGTCATTTGTCAAACAGAAATATAATAACGTCACAATCCGAAGAGAATGACTCTGGATGTGCTGCCCCCTAGTGGTGCCTCTGTGTTTCTAACAACTTGAGCAGCACGTTTCACTGAAGTTTATTAAAATGTTTCATCACAGCTCGACTGGAAATGAGGATTCACAACATCCGAGTTTAACAAACACAGTTCCACACACAGACCTCACTGCACAGAGGTTTGTCTGTCATGTCGTCGAGGAGAGGGTCACTGTGTCTCCATCCTTCACATGACTCATCACAGACAATAGGATATGACTTCACTCAGATGAAAGTTAAATTCCTCTGAGATCAGACGGAAGGACATGAGGCCAGGTGGAGATTTGCGTCCTGCAGGACTTTTGTGGTTCATGTTGTTGTGCAGGACAGGATCAGGGGACGATAACCGACACACTCAGGGATTAAATTATCCTGCAGGTTATATTTAGCAGGTTAATAATCATACTGCACATCGTCCTCACATGTTCACTGAGCTCAGTGTTGCTGTCAGTGCAGTGTATGTTCAAGTTGTTTTCATGTGTCCACACTCTGTTTAAGTTTTATTTTGTAGTCTATGTTCCTTGTGTGTTGTTTCTGTCTTCACTTCCTGTCTGTGATTGTCTGCCCAAGTCCTCATGTGTTACACCTGTGTTCAATTGCCCATGCCTTCCTGGTGTGTGTGTATAAGTCTCTGTGCTCTCCTTTGTCCTCAGTCGGATTGTTTGTTCTTCTTGTCGTTGATGGTCCATGGTCCCGTCCTCCTGAGCCCCTGTGTAAGCTTCCTTCTGTTTTAGTTTCTCCAGTTAGTGTTTATGTTTTGTTTTGTGTCTGTTTAAGAACTTGTTTAATTAAGAATTAGCTTTTGTTTTAAACTCTGTGTCTGGGTCCTACTCCTCCCCTAAATCTTGACAGATACATTATAATATAAGAGATCAAGTTGAAGTGATTAATACACATTAATACTTCTTCCTACATGTTCCTAGGAGGATCACCAAGCTGCTGCTTCTTCCTCCGTTACTACTCATGCGTATCGTCCTCGGTGAGGCTGCGTCTCTTCTGGGTCGTGGCAGTGTTGCAGCTGAGTCATCTTCAGTCTGGTTGACGGATCTTTTTCTTTAGCAGGAGGCAGCGAGATATTTCTCAGGCTCATTGGGACTTTCTGATACAGAGACAGAGAGCGAGAGGTGCTGTCCCGGAGGGTGAAGGCCCGGGTCCCCAACCGGAGAAGGACCCTCCATCAGAGGTAGTAGTCCTCCTCCTCAATGTCCCTGTGTGTCCTGGACGCCGAGTGCCTGGATGTCGTGGGATCCTGAGGCATGAGGAGTTGTCGTACCTGCTGAGAAAATGAGTCTTTTCAAATAAACACACGATTGTACAGGAAATAAAATATATTTCATATTATTCCGAGTCTGTCTCTATGTCTCTGTCTGTGGCTGTCTGTCTTTTAAGGGACTGTTTGTACATTAACATTAACGTTCTAGTTCCATAGTTTATTCAGAAACAGTCAAACACATAAATTATTGTTATTTATTCAACTTTCAACCTTCAGCCATTTAATTTATCTTGCAAACAAGTTTCAATTTGTGAACCAATTTGGAATTTAACTTCTAGAAGTTCAATGATAGATTGTTAATGGATTTCTCACCACTCCATTTTCATTAACAAGGAAACCAAAACATTTTTCACCCGAGAAACAAAGGTTCAACCTTTTATAAATCTGTAGCTGAAAGGCCGACTCATGCCTTTATTTTTATTGGTGGAGAGATGGATATAGATACATAGCTGGATGGTTTTAAAGATGGATGGATGGATCGATGTGTGTTTCTCTCTTCCAGCTCTGCACTGACCCATTATCCTGGCGGCATCATTCTGACCTGGTCCTCTGACCCCGGCCCCTTGACACAAATCTCCCTCTGTCCTTCAAGAGTTGATATATTGTGCCCTTTATTTTGGCTTAAAGGCAAAAAATTGCCATGTGAGTGGTTTACTTTGCATTGTGCTCTAATGCTTATTTCATAATTTCCACAACTGTTTTAAGTTTTGTTCTGATTGGTTTTGAGAGGTTAATCTGTTTGCAATCTTTTTTTGTACGATATAAAATAAAGTATTACTAATAGAGGGATACGAGGGGCAGTGTTGGCCTGCAGCTATTTGAATTATTTATTTTCATTGAATGAATTGCTTTGTTAATGAATGTCTTGTGAAAGAGGAGCAGATGATATAGGATTATTCCTTGTTCTGCTCCTTTTTATTCACCATTTGAGATTTTGTGTTTGCATTTAAATGGTTTTGTTTGGTCGATGATTGAAATAAAAGGTATAAATAAATAAATAAATAATGTTCTCCAAAATGTTAAAGATATTAAAACAGTACAAATTAAATAAATAAGAATAAAAACGTCATGTTTTACTTTGTTTTTGTGCCTGCAAGTCTGCGCTCAGGGCAACAAAACTCCACTCTTCACCGTGGTGCTGTGAACAAACTCGTCCGCCGCTGTGTTTCCGCCGCGTCCCACGCCCACAAAGGTTCCTAGCTGTCACCGGTCATCTAATCTCGCTGTACCCGGCGTCCCCATGCAGGTGAGGGGGGAGGCGTCACGTCCCGCTCCGCTCCACCTGAGACTTCCGTGACCTCCACACACACAACACACACACACACACACACGGACAGACACACACACACACCCCCCGCGGCCGGAGATAGGACGAAACCCGCAGCGGCACAAGGTCAGTGACAGGAGCTGGAGCAGAGCTAGCTAGCGGCTAACAGCTAGCATCGTTAACCGGCCCGTCCTCTGAGCGGTACCCGCCTGACGAGCCCCCGGTCGCGGCTGAGCAGGCGGCGGGTTCCCGGTGCCCTGGTCAAGGTGACACTTTCCCCGTGGAGCCACGCGGGGGCCGGAGGAGCCTCCATGCCGCAGGAGCAGCTCCCACAGCCCGCTAGCGAGGAGTGAAGGAGTGCGTTGAGGATGAAGCGGCTCCCGGTGCTCGCCCTGCTGCTCGGCCTGTGCTCGGTCTACTTCGCGGGCATCTACCTGTTCGTGGGCGGCTTCCTGCTGGTGCGGCTGGAGGTGAACCGGACCAGCGGCTGCGGGGACGTGCTGCAGCCCGGCGGGGAGCCGAGGGACTTCTGCCGGGTCCGGCCGCGCTTCAGCCGGGCGGTGCTGCTCATCATCGACGCGCTGAAGATCGACTTCGCCCGGTTCGACCCGAGCATCGTGAGGCCCCGGGCCCATGAGAACAAGCTGCCGGTGCTGGAGGAGACGGCCGCGGCCCGGCCGGCTCACTGCCGCCTGTACCCGTTCCGAGCCGACCCGCCGACCACCACCATGCAGAGGATCAAGGGCTTCACCACCGGGTCCCTGCCCACCTTCGTGGATGTGGGGAACAACTTCGCGTCCACCGCCATCCTGGAGGACAACCTCATCCACCAGCTGGGGACAGTAGGTGAGTACTTGTACTTGGGAGGAGAGTACTTATACTAGGGAGGTGAATACTTATACAAGGGAGGAGAGTACTTATACTAGGTAGGTCAGTACTTATACTTTGGAGGTGAGTACTTAAACTAGGAAGGTGACTAATTATACTAGGAAAGTGTCTTATTATACTAGGTTGGTGAGTACTTATACTAGGTACGTGAGTACTTATACTAGGTAGGAGAGTACTTGTGTTAGGAAGGTGACTGCTTATAGTAGTGAGGTGAGTACTTATACTAGGTAGGTGAGTACTTATACTGGGGAGGAGAGTACTTGTACTAGGAAGGAGAGTACTTATACAAGGGAGGAGAGTACTTATACAAGGGAGGTGAGTACTTATACTAGGGAGGTGAGTACTTATACTAGGTAGGTCAGTACTTATACTTTGGAGGTGAGTACTTAAACTAGGAAGGTGACTAATTATACTAGGAAAGTGTCTTATTATACTAGGTTGGTGAGTACTTATACTAGGTACGTGAGTACTTATACTAGGTAGGAGAGTACTTGTGTTAGGAAGGTGACTGCTTATAGTAGTGAGGTGAGTACTTATACTAGGTAGGTGAGTACTTATACTGGGGAGGAGAGTACTTGTACTAGGAAGGAGAGTACTTATACAAGGGAGGAGAGTACTTATACAAGGGAGGTGAGTACTTATACTAGGGAGGTGAGTACTTATACTAGGGAGGAGAGTACCTATACCAGGGAGGAGAGTACTTATACAAGGGAGGAGAGTACTTATACAAGGGAGGAGAGTACTTATACTAGGGAGGTGAGTACTTATACTAGGGAGGAGATTACTTATACTAGGGAGGAGAGTACTTATACTAGGTAGGTACTTGTACTAGGGAGGAGAGTACTTGTACTAGGGAGGAGAGTACTTATACTAGGGAGGAGAGTACTTATACGAGGGAGGAGAGTACTTATACGAGGGAGGAGAGTACTTATACTAGGGAGGAGAGTACTTATACTAGGGAGGAGAGTACTTATACTGGGAAGGTGACTAATTATACTAGGTAGGTGAATACTTACACTAGGGAGGTGAGTACTTATACTAGGGAGGTGAGTGCTTATACTAGGGAGGTGAGTACTTATACTAGGTAAGTGAGTACTTATATCTTTGTGTCCCACGCAGGCAAGCGGGTGGTGTTCATGGGCGACGACACGTGGGAGAGTCTCTTTCCGAAGAAGTTCCACCGCTCGCTGCCCTTCCCTTCCTTCAATGTCAAGGACCTGCACACTGTGGACAATGGGATCCTCCAGCACCTCTACACCACCAGTATGTCTCCTTTATTACGCTCTTATGACAACATACATTTTACCCTATAAGTACCTGACACACTGTTCATGATATGCCAAGAAGAATTACTCAGATTAATGTCAGAATTCTTGCAGCCATCAAACAAACAATTTCAGGAGTATTTAAGCCCTGAAGACATGTTTTATACATGGACGACTGTGGACATGTCATGATGTCCCCCACCTGTCCCCCCCCTCTGTTGGTTTTGACAGTGATTGGCGGTGACTGGGACGTCCTGGTTGCTCATTTCCTCGGCGTGGATCACTGCGGACACCGGTTCGGACCCGACCACCCGGCGATGGCCGACAAGCTCACCCAGATGGACGGAGTCATCAGGTCAGACATCAGTCCAGCTGCTCTGTGCTTGTTTCACTTCGTCGTCCTGCCGCTGTCATCACCACCATGTGCTCTCTGTGGACTATAACAGATATTCATTGGATGTTTCATTTATTATTTATTTTATTTGCCTTGATTTAACCAGGTCGGTCCCGTTGAGATACAATTACCTCTTTTCCAAGGGAAGCCTGTTCAAGACAGCATCATACAAAAAATGTCAACAGTCACAAGACACACAGAAATCACATAACACAGATAAAATATATTTAAAAAAAAAAAAAAAATAGATAAGGCAACAGGACTAAAGCTCCGGATTTACACCAAAACAAGAACAAGTGCGGTATGAAGCCGCTCTAGTTTCTCTCACACGAGTCTTCAAAGTTTCAAGGTTTATGAGCTCCTTTAACTTTAGAGTTTTTTGCAGTGCATTCCAAGCAGCAGGTGCAGCGAACTTAAAACAGTTCTGACCAAATTCAGAGTGAACTTTGGGCATAATTAATAAATAAAACTCATTTGAACGTTCATGGATTTTAAATTTGAAAACAATGGTTCTATTCCCCCTTTTCCTGCAGGTCTGTGATTGACCGGCTGCAGAACGACACCCTGCTGGTGGTGATGGGCGATCACGGGATGACTGACTCTGGAGATCACGGTGGAGAAAGTCAGAAGGAGACTGATGCCGCTCTCTTCCTCTACAGTCCGGCCCCTCTGTTTCCCGGCCCCCCGTCACAGGTCGGTACACGAGCCAAATTTTTCAAAATAAAATGTTATAAATACACACAGTAGCTACAATTGAAGAAAACGTGAAATTGATCGTATGAATATGTAATAAAAAGGCAAAATAATATAAAATCCAAGTTCAGTCAACACATTTCTTCTGTCTCAGTTGAATGAAACGTTCCAATAACAAGTTTACTAAATGTTAATGCAGAGTGAGATAAATCCTGTTTGATGAGGTCACAGAACATTATATTCCATTCATGCTCAGTCACAACTGGCAGCGAGAAAGTAAGAACGCTAATGATTTGCCCTCGTCTGTGTGTTTATTTGTTTTCTTTTTTTTTATCAGCAAACACCAATTTGCATCGTGTTTACTTCTTCAAATCCCCAGAACGTTTTTTACCCGCGTGAACATTTATTTTTCCTTTTTCCCCTGTATCCGTTGAATTGATGCTGGCAGGTGGTCGCCACCTTTTTCAGGGATAAACGCGGATATCACACAAGAAACAAACTCCACTCGGCAGCGGATTTACATAATTGTCGTGTAATTGGAGCGTTACGCAACACGTTGTTCCAAATCGTGGGTTACGTGACTACACAGGGAATACCACCCCTGTAATGACGAGGGGGGGGGGGGGGGCTTTAGACTCGATGCTGTATCAGACGCAGAGACACTTCTTTTCTAGTTCTCGGTTATTATTTCACGAGGTGGGAATGAATCCAGCAATTTCACATATAAATGTCACTGCAGAGACATTTATTCATGATGTGCTTGGAGTTAAAGGATCAGACCAACTGTAGTGAAATGATCCTCAATTGATGCTACACCAAATATAAGCAGTTAAAATATGTGTGAACTTTGTCCTGCATGTTTTTATCTCATGAAAAATATTGAAACTCAAATCCTTGCGTTGTGAAATATCAGGATCACAGATAAATGAAGGAGTAAATAACACAACATGCTTTTATTTTCTCATGTTTGCAGAATGAACCGGATGTAGTTCCCCAGACTGACCTGGTTCCCACCCTGGCTCTGCTGCTGGGCATTCCCATCCCGTACAGCAGCGTGGGGCAGGTTCTCCTGCCCTTATTCCCTCCTCACGGACAGGGTGCAGTGGGAAGTCTCAGCCAGCTGGAGGCGCTGTGGATCAACGCAAAACAGGTAGCATGCCTAGCAACAGTCCAGGAGCAGCAGCAGTTTAATGTTTCTACCGTTTCCCCGACGAGTTTTTTAATATCGTCTCTGTTTCCGCAGGTAAACCGTTTCCTGGAGACGTACTCTGGAATGGCCAAAGACATCCCACCGGAGAGCCTCTCCCGGCTGAAGGAGGACTTCTCCCGCCTCTCCTCCGAGTACCTCGCCACTGTCCGAGAGGGTCGCCCCCCCTCCCCAGAGCTGGCAGCCTCCCTGCAGGCCTACCTCACCTCCGTCAGAGACACCTGCCGGGCTACCTGGGCCCGGTTCAACCCGTTAAAGATGGCGGCTGGGTTGGTCATCCTGGCGTTGGCCTGCTTGATGTGTTTCATCCTGTCTGAGCTGTCGAGCGTGCTGATCAGGGACAACGGTCGTGGACTGAAGGCCCCGGTTGTCGTGGCTCTAGCGGTGGGCTTCGGCGTGTCCGTGGCTCAGGTGTTCACGCAGGGCTACATCGAGGTGGCGTGGTGCCTGGCCGCCGCCGCCCTCAGCTCTGAGCTGGTCTTCTTCTGGACAGCGTATAGATCCCGAACGGCTGCTGTGTCAAAGAACGGATCCAAACCTCTAACGAGTGCGAGCTGGCTCACCCTGCGTAACCTCCTCATTCCCTCTCTCCTGGTTCCTCTCCTCCGCTGCGCCTCCCTGCTCTCCGATAGCTACGTGATCGCCGAAGGCCGGGTGGTGACATTTCTCCTCTTCTCTCTGGCTCTGTATATTCCCATCCACCTCAACTGGGATGGCCTACTCTTACCGCCCAGCCATGACCCCCTGAAGTCTGCTGGGCTGGTGCCGTCTCCGGCCTTGTCTCCGTCGGCTGTGAGGAAAGAGAGCAGCGTCCTCCTGGCCTGCTCAGGACTCCTCGTCGGCAGCCTCTACCTCTCCCTCTCGTTTCACGGCTGCCGGGAGGAGCAGGGCTCCTGCCAGCCTTCGCCGTTCCTCTCTCCTCTCGCCCGGCTGCAGGACAGCCAGCTGAAGAACCTCCACTACGTCTTGTCGGTCTTCTCCCTGGGCTTGTGGACGTATCTGCTGAGACGCTGCCTCCGCCACTACGGGAACCTCAACTCCTCAGGTGGGACGGTGTTCACGGCCCGCTGGATCCTACCGCTGCTGTCCGTGTGCATGGGGCTGCACTGGGCTGTCGGTGCCACGCCGGAGGACAGCTTCAGGAATCTGGGCGAGCTGATCAGCCTGGCCCAGCTGTCTCTCCCCAGGGCGGCCTTCTGCCTCTTGGGGCTGGGCCTGCTTCTGATCTGGCTGGATCCCCTCACCGTGTTTATCAAAACCAGGACCGCAGCCTCCGCCAGGAACTCCTCGCTGCCCCCACCCAGTTACCGAGCCAGCACTGGCATCAGCCCCCAAGCCGAGCTGCACCACCTCATCCCGCAGATCTACCAGCGGATGCGGCGTTCCCTGGACGACGGCGGCGGCGGCGAGCAGAGCGCGGGCAGCGAGGTGGACAACCGGCCTGCTGTGGAGGCCTACGGGCTGGGAACTGTGTACTCCGCTCCCCTGCTGCTGTTCTGCGGCCTGCTGGGAATCGGCCTGCTGCTGCTGCACCCGGAGGGCATGTCGCTGTCCTTCCTCCTGCTGCTGCTGGAGATGGGAGCGCTGCTGCACATCCACGCCTCCTCCACGACCCTCGGTGGCCTCCACGGAACCGACCCTGGTGCGATGAGGATCATTTTGTGCCTACTTTTCTTTTTGAATCAGTAATTTCTTAAAGTCGTGCTCCTTGTCCTTTTTAAAAACACTGTTCTCTTCTCTTCTCAGGTGGATTTAATGTTCCCTGGGCTCCGATAGTGATGTGGGCCCTGGCCGCCTCCCAGTTCTTCCACGCCACGGGTCACCTTCCGACCTTCCCCTCCATCCAGTGGGGCGCAGCCTTTGTGGGGTTCCCTGATGGACACACAGGCACCCTGCTGCCCGCCTCCCTGGTGACGCTCAACACCTTCGCCTCACACATCTTGTTCGCAGGTAATTATCCTTTATTAGGTAGAATATTGATTAAGCTGGGACTAAACACAAGTTACAATAAACCCAAGAACTGGATTGTATGATTTACAGTCTTGATTGTCTTCAGTGGGTTGTCCACTGCTGCTGTTCTGGCCCCTGGTGTGTGAGGTGCGTGGCAGCCGAGGAGGAGGAGGAGGAGGAGGAGGAGGAGGAAGAGGAAGAGCTTGTGGAGATGAAGACGAGGACGCGGTGATGGAGATGAGGCTGAGAGAAAACCCGCAGCAGTTCAGCGCCGCTCTCCTGCAACTCGCAACACGCTACCTCTTCATCCAAGGAGCACAGGTAACCCTCACCACAGAGCAGTTGATCATCAGTGAAAGATTTAGTTGTGATTATGAATCTATGAGATGAGATTTAGGCTTTAAGATATCTGGTTTTCACTAAACGGTTATTGTTGATCATGTATTGTATCGTCCCATGTCTATTTAAAGTTTGAAAAATAATTAGTCATTTAATCTTTAACACAGTTTTTGTGTTTCAGATATTGAAAGAGATTTGTATTGATTGTATCGTATGGAATATAACTAATACCTAACATGTTGCCACAGCATCATAATTCAAACAAATTTTTATTTTATTTTAGAGGCGCTAAATTGATTTTATATGTCATGATTTCGTCAATATCAGGATATCGTGACACCCCCTCGCTGGGACTAGGTCCTTTTTTCGTGGGATGTTGGATTTCTGTTCAATCTTTTGATCGTGCATCACATCAGAACCTCTAATCTCTCTCTCTCTCTCTCTCTCTCTTTCTCTCTCTCTCTCTCTCTCTCTCTCTCTCTCTCTCTCTCAGGTCTTTGCCTCAGTCTGTGCAGCTGCCATCCTCAGGAGACACCTAATGGTGTGGAAGGTTTTTGCACCCAAGTAAGTGCCTGAATGGATTTTCCAGCTCACTCAAACTTCACATGCAGTAAAGGCCTTTGAGGATATGGACACGGCACGAGTTCAGTTCAGTGAATGCACATCAGTAAACGCAGACATATTTACAACCAGAATTCTTGTTTGTTTTTTAATGTTTAATTAATGTTTTGCAAGTTTTCTGTGGGAAACAACCTAAAAATCTAAGTTATTAATTTAAGCCCTTAAGAAAAGTCGTAAATACATATATGTATTATTCAGTCAGATTTAAGTACGATATGGTAGCTCGTGACTATGCTCATGTTCTTTTAATACTGCATAGTAACTCTGGGTCTCAGATATCCCTTCATATCTGTTGAACTTGACAAAGGTCTTAAATTTAACTTGTTGAAACTCACAGAAACCTTCTGCTTCAAATTTACTAAATATTAGTTAACATCGTGTTTTGTTGTTTCTGCCCAGACTTAGATTTCTGATGTTTGAAGAAAGTTAAAACTGAATGTCTTGTGTCTTTGCTTCCTCGAGGTTGATGTTCGAGGCGTCTGGGTTCCTGGTGAGCAGCGTGTCTCTGCTGATCGGGGTCACGTTAGTGCTGCGGGTCGACGTCGCCGTGGGCCGCTGGTTTAAGAAAATCATCCCGGATGCGTCCAGGTAGCGACGGCTACAAACAGAACCTTCACCATCGGTGTCTAACACGCTGATCTCCTCAAACACGTCTTATGAGGTCACCTCTTACTGTAACTTGAGGGCTACGCTGTGCGGTTCTGACTCTGAGGCCTTCCCCTCCTCAGCCGGAGGGACTGAAGGACTGAACCACCTCCGAGCACAGGGACTGTTTTTTTTACACAGTGGTTTCAGCTGAAGCTCGTAAACCACCTTACAAATGGCGATGTGGTTTTAAGGTCATCGAGTTCCATGAGTTACGATGAGGGAGAGGAGAGTTACTTCTGAATGTTTCTAACCTGCCGAGCTACAGAGTCTCGTGGTTCATCAGGCCGCAGTTTCAAAAGCTTCACTAAATACAAACCGGTTTACAAAAGCTTCACACCTGTCGCAGCTGAACAAGAACCTCAGCACTCAAAGGAAATGGGCCTTTTAATATCCAGTGGCTTTTGTTTCCTCCTCGTAACCCAGGCTGACGTCACACTTTACCAGCACCAGAGCAAAGTGACGAGTTTAATGTGACGGAAAGACGACTTTTCCATCCGGGGGAATTCAACAATTAAATTTCTGGAGCTTCTTTCTTATCAGTTCGCGAGCAGGTCAACTCCATTTGGACAAAATCCATCCAAGTGCATTACAGCATGTCATTCAAGTGTCTGCTGGAGGAAGTGTACTTTTCTTTTTTTGTATGTTTTCTACCATCAAGATGTCGAAACACCCCGAGCATCTGATCACTGCCGATTCAAACACAGTGTCACTCTGCTGTTGTTCTACTTCTGTCCTGGTGGTGGGGTTTTACTTCTATGATTCCTAACTCTAATGCCTATGTTTAATTCATAATTCTTTTTTTAAATCTCTAATCCGAAAATGAACCTTTGCTCTTGTTACACCTTGTCCCTGAAATAGGTGCCAAGCTTTAACGAATGCCTTTTCTTCTTTCGTGTATGATGTCATTATTTGGGCCGGTGTCGGTGAACCCGGTGACGTCCAGAGACTCTGTCAGTTAATTTATTTGTGCGGGACGTCTGAGTCCGTCTCTGCTCTGCAAGCTGGAGTCAGCAGCTAAAGTTCATTAGCTAATGCACGACATGGAAGGGACGTAGCGCTCGGGTTGAATTAGCGATGATGCAGAAGTGCTGCAGTGCGATGCAGGAACGTTTGGTCGGATTCTGCTGCGGTGATGGTTGTGTGATGATGGGATAACTGTTTCTTTTTCTGTTTTTAGAATGTTTAATATATAAATAACTGATTAATTAAAAAAAGTGATTTTACATCCTGTGGAGAGAATGGAATAAAACTTTTGTACATGACGTCTTTGCCTCGGTAGCTTTCCTGTGCGTATGAGGAACAACCGGATTAGTTTGAATTTACGATACACACGTCGGGTTTTTCAACTCTTGATTATTTATCGTTGCAGCTCAAACTAATGTTTATCGATCCGGCGACTTGATGAAGGAAGTGGGTGCTGCCACAATATGTTTTGTGCCCATCAGTCAAGGTGCTTCATTCATTATTCACGGAGGCTTTTCCACATTTCCAGTTTATGTAATTGTGAGCTGCTGAAAGTCTCACTCCTCCTCAAATGTTAGTCGGGGAGTTTTCTAACTTCCATCGACTAATAATAAACTTTATTTAAAAAGCATTTTCCAAAACACACTTTGAAAGTGCTTGATCATCAGCAAGAAGCAAATCAATGACAGTTAAGTACTAAAATCAGGAAAAGCTTCCCGGTAGACGTATATCCTAGGAATGGATTTTGAAGAAGACTGGAAAAGTCGTTCCAATTTTTCCGAGGCTACGTTTAGTTTTCAGCCGACAGACAAATCCTGCTTATCTGAATTATTAAAACACACAGAAAGAAAAAATTTACAGAAAAGTGGAATATTGACAAATGGGAATCTAACCCGCTGCTGGAAATTAGAACCAAACCATTAGTATTGATGAACGACTCCTTGAAGCCACTACTAATACATTGTGGTCTTTTCTTTTACGTTTTTTCCCACAAATCTCACTTAGGATACTGCACTCCCGCCACCCCCCCACCCCCTATGGTTTCATCCATTAGCAACGAATCCACAGGGGTCAAGTGTTATTCAAATGTTAGTTTATACACCTTGCAGGTAGAATGACCAGAAGGGGGCAGCAGAGCGATTAACTGACTTAAACACCCCCCCTAAAATAAAATCCTTAAATTAGGAAATATATATTACTTATTTGTAATGATTATAAATTAAAAAATTAAAATAAATACAGTTTATTTTTATATAATACTTGCCGTACTGACACGAAATTTACTGTGTTCACAAATATTTTTATATATTTATATAATATTTTCACCAGGTTGTACATTATGTCTAATTGTGGTTATTTTTCTCTCTATGACAACCTATATGACTTGCTCTTCGCCATCAATTAGCTACTATAAGAAATACTTTTTAATTTTACCACTAGTGCTTTGGCTTATTTTCTTTTACTGCATCAAAATACAGGCATTTTGGAACTCGCCTAAACAGGAATTGTATTATTATTAATATTGTGTAATAGTAGCAGTATACTATTATTATTCTGTGCTGTACACCACCGCAGGCAGCTGAACGGTGGTTTCAGCTCTCGCTCAATGCTGTGATAATGAAACTGCTGCAAAGATTCTCGAGGCTAAAGCTTCAAATATCGAAGCACAAGCAGAAATGCAAAGGGAATAAATTGCTTTAACGACCAGGGCCTTGACAGAAAGATGCTTTTTATTACCTCTGCTCCGACACAGCTTCGGGCTTTAAGCTGTTTTGTCGCATAGAAGGTGATAAGGTAAATGGACGCGACGTTTTTTCAGTTATAAAAAGGTGAAATCTCAAAACGTTTGCGGTTCGACCGGACGTGCGATTAGCAGGAAGAAGCCATTAAAGTTATCGACGCACCAATAAGTGGTTAAAGCCATAAAGACAACATCAGGGTAACATCCAGGAACACAGGACTGTGGCTGTTCCTGTTGGGAGCTCGGGAGCTCTGATTATTTTTGATGAGAAGCGCCATTATGTGACTGTGAAAGCTGCCAAGCTCTCGTCCTGTATCTCTAATTGCTCATCATTATTAGATGAACGGGCCCTTTGGCCGACAATCCGCACATTTCAGCTCGAAGCAACTATTAAAGTCAGACCATTTGTGTTATATGGGCTCGGAAAAACCCATCCTGCAGCTCTCTGATGTTTGCAGAGTTCAGTTCCTTCCACAGGGAATCACACTTAAAACTGCTTTGATGATTATCATATCCATCAATCCCATCTGAACACGATGTGCTGACATTTTTCCCCCATTATCGCCAATAAGGTTCATTCACTGAATCCATACAGACAAACCCAGGTCAGCTGGGGTGAGAGCGAACGAGCAGTTTCATAAAATAAAAGAGGAATAAGGCCTCAGATCTGATTCGAGAGGGTGGAGCCAGGATAATATTTTGGCATTTCCACCTTTTCTCCCAGGGAGAAATTCATGAATCTTAATGGAAAGAAACAGCTGATGCATAGAGAATTGATGTTGGGCCTGAATTCAAATAAGTATGGACATTCTCAAAATCTTAAACGCATACAAATTCCTATGTGAATGCAGAAAACCACACAGAAACACATCATGAAGAAAAACTAATTTTAAAGTTGACGGCCTCGACTTGTTCGAAATTGGTACCTGACATTTTATAAAGAATGAAAGTTTTTATGCTTTAAGACGCAGCAGCAAGCAGAGACCTGACCAATCAGCTGGGTCACAGCAGCAACACACACACACACACACATACACACACACACACACACACACACACACACACACACACACACACACACACACACACACACACACACACACACACACACACACACACACACACACACACACAGTACGATACACCTGGTTGGGTACTTGTATCAAAGCCGAGGACATATGTCGTTTCTAAAAATGTCCTGTAAATCCACCGGGGGGAAACAATTTAGTGCTTGAATGCTCCGAGTTAGAAGCATGACTTCTTTCTGAGACGCAGGTAATTACACCCTGTAAAAGTCACAACTTTTCAAATGAAGTTCTTAAAGGCAGTTTAGCAACTTCTGAGGAGTATTTCATGGAGTTCAGTCTTTATACCCGACTTTAGAGAAACATTATCCAAAGTCACGTTAAGTCATTTTTGTGGTTTGTTCATCTTTCAGGCAGACGTCATCACTTATGAGTACTAATCCAAAGTAACAAATACTACGTGGTAATTCAAGAATTTATACGAATAAAGTAATTCCACTATGTTGATGTTGCTGGAATAAGTATGAACGTTAAAGTTGCACTGATCAATATTACTATTAAACAGTTTAGCAGATGTTTTGGTGTCTTTCACCTCATTGTTTTGTTTTTGCAGAACACAAATGTACTTTTATTGTTCACTCTCATCCGCTTCTGTCATTGACGAGTGAAAGGACGTCATCAGGCCTCAGGTTGAAATGTCAGGAGTTGTATTCACAGTTTATTCTGCCGCCCCCGAGTGGCCACAATAAGTAAATGATATGGTAAAGCCAGTCTATACTCATCCTGTGCTGAGAGGCCAAAGGATGCTACTGCAGAATGTGATGAAACACATGGCAAACAAACAGATGGGGTATAATACCCGTGCACTTCTACCCAGATGGCACCAAACACACACACACCCACACACACACACACACACACACACACTGGAGAACTGCTTGATAACGAACAGCATGAGAGTCTCTCTCCTCGGGCACAGAGGCGGACAGCTCCGACTGTGAGACGAGTGATTTCACATCCTCTCACCTTTCTCTTCCCTCGGATCCAGGTCTGGTTTGTCTCACAGTGATCGGGCGTCGGGCTCCACAGTGCGACACTAAGCTGTAAATTGATATTCCCCAGGAGGAGACAAAAAACAAGAAACACAATAGACTTAGGAGATGTAAGAGAGAAACGGGTGAGATGGGTTCTACTTCACGGACGGTTGCCGCAGGTTAAACATTAGAAATCATGACGCAGCTCCAGAGAGAAGCAGTTGTTGGTTCAAAGAATTTACTTTTTTAAAAGACGATAAAAAACGGACTTCGACCGAGTACGATTCTGATTTGCTGCAACGAACCCAGAGAATAAATTCAGTCTCTGTGAAACAATCACTGGTCAGACGTGTGTCTCTCGGGATAATATCAAAGCATTTCCACCTTGAAACAGAATCCATTATTCGACCTGGATGACTCAGAACAAGGATATCACGGATTCTCACACCTGAGATACAAGTATTGAGCTGCTGGCTCTGAGATATAATGATAGGAAAATAGAATTTAATTATTTATTTGGTAGATACATTCTCTTCTTTTACGCATTCAGTGATTATGTTTTTTGAAAAGATGATTTCTTTCTTTTCAGGTAGTTGTTGTTACACTGATGTTTGTTCAAGTGCTCATGTTTCTGGTTGTTGAAGTTTGGTTTCAATGAAACATTCAACTTGATGATTGACAGCTGAGACAGACTCGTGATTGGTCCAGTGCCTTGTTTGTTATACATGATCGAATGTTAACAATGTAGTAAAGATCTTGATTCAGATTTTCAGGTGAAAACGCTTTGAGATTAGATTCCTCAGGGGGGTGGGGGTTGGATGTGAAAGCCGTTCAATTCCGTTTGATGAATTAAATTTCATTTTCATCACCGTTCGCTCCCATCTTCAGCCACACTGGGTCTTATCGGGGAGAGTAATTAAAACACGTGCGTGGGTGTGCACAGGCTTTCAAACTCATCTCAGCCAGGTTTTTATTTCCTCTACATGCTGTTCACAATAATATTACCTTCCAATAAAAGGAATTACTGAGAAAATGAGCTCCTGACGATGCTCGGAGAGAGACAGAGAAATCCAATTCCCCTCCGGAGTTTAAATTATTGATTTTTATCTCAAATCCAATTTCACAAGCTTCTAGAGGTATTTTTCTTTGGTTCACGCAGTCCTTGGAAGTCTATGAAAGGAATCTCACCTCGATACAAACGGCCCAGATGCTTCTTTCTCTTCTTTAGGCAAACCTCCCCCCCCCTCTTCTGCTTTTCATCTGGTTCAGGAGCATGTTGTCGAAGTCGCTTGATTTCACTGGAAGCCGGCAGCCAGAAAAATCCTGAGCGAGGAGACGTGACCTGGGAGGAGAAGTAGTTTTGGTTTTGCAACCGGCGGCACCTGTGAAATAAACACACACACACACACACACATGCACACACACACATACACACACACACATACACACACACACACACACACACACGAATATGAATTGCAAATGGAAGCAATTACACAGCAAAAACTCGGGAGTTACTCGGCGTGTGACTTTTTCCCCAGCTGCCATGAAATCCAACGAATTGGTCTCAGCTGTTTCCTCATCTTCTCTGGGGGAATATTTCTCTTCTCCACGACTCCTGAGAAAGATCTTGGTCCTCCACAGTGTGGACACACACACACACACACACACACACACACACACACACACACACACACACACACACACACACACACAAACTCAGTCTCTCTCTCTGCAGACGCCTCTTTATTGCCTTGGGCCACATAACACAGCAGTGTTTTCACTAATCTCCTGTATAACAGACGCCCTCCATCTTACATACGACTTAATCGATTGAGATGCAACAAACCAGCGGCTCCAGAGAAAAGTCGGCGTTGCGACCTGCACGTTTCAAAAGAAAACAACTCAATCCTCTGAAGAGATTCGCTCTCTGTTGCTTCTGCTCCTGAAATTCTAATCTTCTCAGGAGTCGACACTTCCTTGATGTGGAGGCTGTGGTAGTGAAGCCCTGCAAAAGCTTTTTATTTGAGTTCTTAAATTGAATTTAAACGTGTAAAGTATAGGCAGTGATTGTAACTGTTAGTTGACTTAACCATAGTATTTTATTGAATTGTCAAAAATGATTGTTAATGACCTTTTCCCTTGTATTATTGTTTTTATATATATATATATGCATATTTATTTCATTCTTATTTATTTATTTTTTCTTTCAATGTATTAACTATTCATTGTACCCTCGGCAACATTGTAAATGAGGGTCTTATTCCTCAATGTGTTTTCCGAGGCTTAAATAAATAATCAATCAAAAAAAAAGCCAGTATAAAGCAATGAGCATATGATGATGGACGACTCGTCTCCACTTCCCATGAACTTGGAACCAGATTCTGTACAGTTGTGATCGTGGAGTCACAGAATTGAGTTAACACACATGAACTCTACCCAGCTGTCAGCTGTCAATCAAGACATATCACCCTTTTTTTATAGCATAAAACACATTAGTAATCTAGTCAGCGTGATATTGTCCCTGTGTGATGGCTGATCAGCATGTTCGCATATTCACAACCCGGAGCAGGAGGCCGTGCTCGGGTCCTTTCAGTTGCAGCGGCAGCTGTGAGGCAGATCGCTGCCGTGGCTGCTGCAGATGTCAGCGGATACAGTGACAGGTCCAGTGGTGATCACGCTGCTGTTGTCATATAAACCCAGGACCGGAATCAGAGGGATGGTTAATTAATTTGATTCCAGGAGCTGGGAGCAAGAAATTTGACCCAATCACTGGGGATCATTTAAAAAAGAATGAAAAAGCAATGGATCGATTGACCGATGTATTGATTAAACTATTTTCAAATTGTGAAGAGACATATTGATCGGTTGCTATAGTTACGATCTGACAGACGTCCTTCACCATCTCCTGAGCTTTCAAATCAGAGGAAGTCGAACAAACTTTGGACGTGCAATTATAGAAAGGCTGCAGGCTCCGTGTTGGTGTGATTGGTTTTTTACAACTTCTTAAAAAAAAAACAAGCAGAGATAAACTGTAGCTGTGAAGCCTGGAACTCACTCATTGCTGCTTTTATTTAATTTAGCAGCTTCCTTCTATTGACCAATTAAGTCGTTAACTCCCGAATCGCTGCTCGCGGTTGTTTATTCTCATTTTGGATTCTTCCAACACTTTGCTCATTTAGTCCTGAGGATAACTTCATCTTACATTTGACTGTCAGGCTTTTGTCATTTGATTAACTATCCAATTAACTATCATTGAACTAATTTTTAACAATCGATTTTCTACATCCTCTTCCTCACGATGCCACAACTGTGTCTGGGGAAATCAGACGGTGGCGTGTACAGTTAAATTAGTCTCAGAGTATATATATATATTTATATATGTAGCCTGTCTGCTATTGAATCTTTAATGTGACGAGTACCTTGAGGATTGGAAAAAGGGAATGATACAAAGGAATATATCCCATTATTGGCAACTAAAAGAGGCATAATTCAAAATTACTGTGGAAATATTTCTCTTCCGACCCCCCCAAACCCAACGGAGAGGTGAAAAGAGAAGCGCGGATGACAAAGTAGTCATAGAGGCATAGAGGGGATTGGCTATTGAGTGGAAAAGAGCACATTAGGCTAATGGAGGAAGCCAACAAACTGCTATTCAACCCCCACAGCCTCCGAACTCCATCCGCAGCCTCGGTGCACTAATGCACGATCCATCCGAGGCGTGTTGGACGATTGCTGTCCTCCCTAAGATATATGTATATGGGCTTTTTATGGATGCATTTGGGAACACGATACTCTCCTGGAGCAGCTTCAGCCTGAGAGAAGGTTAATATCAGCTGTGCACTGGAGCTTCAGAAGAAGGACATTCATAAAATGTCAGTGTCCAGGCATGATAATGTTATTATCAGATAACACAGGGAGAAAAAAGGAAAAAGTATCAGGCTCCTCTGTGATATTTCTCCCCCCGGATTCTGATAGAGCCTGAATACGCTCCATTCAGAATCCTGTTGAATTGTATAGTTAAAAAGAGGCTCTGATGTTATCCATCTTGTATTCAAAAGAAAGTATTTGCGGAATGCTCAGAAACCTTTCACAGTATCTGGATGGAAAAATATCACATCCATCTAAAAAGTAAACCCAGTTACTCAGTGTTTCCTGCAGAATAACACATTTAATTGCTTGTGTTTTACAGGAAAGATCTTTTGATTAGATAAGATGAAATGCTTTTCGTTCTGTGACTCAGATGTGACGATGAAACATAAGGTGAATATGTTCTATCGATACTTTCTACTAATTGGATTTCTTGTCGTACTTCTTGATGTCGCCACGTAGAGTGAAATGTACAAGTTCCTGTACGTGGTGAGTATTTGATATTTTAAAGACAAGACAAGAGGAATGAAACCTTATGGGGTATTTGACTCAAACAACTGAAGGTACAGCAGGAGGACAGAGAACATCCCTCTCAGTAAATAGGTCAACAAGAGCGTTCTGCAAACTGAATAAAAGAATGAATGTGGAGTGTTTTGGTTACGGTAAATTCTTCCGTCCACCGCTAATCCTTGGAGGCTGCACGAGGAGCCTCAGCTAATTCGGACGTTGGGCGGAGCAGACTGTAGATTGACTCTGATTTAAAGTGGCTAATAGCAGACACTTGACTCAACCTCTTCCTCAGCTGCTGATTTAACCGTGACAAGGAGCTGTGGGAGCCAGACTTTGCTGGATGCAGAAGGAAAAGATCCGGTGAAATAGATGATAATGCTCATCAGCTCTTACTGATGACAGGACGCATGGATTGATAAACCCAATTAACAAAGCCACAATCAGACTGGAATCACCAGAAAATGCAAACTTCTGGGTTCAGGCAGATTCGGAGATGGAGTCTCTGCCGCCCTGAGTGCACTCTCCTCCTCCAGCTGGCGTGGTGGAGCACTAAGGCCTGTTGGCTTTTAGAGTGATGCTCTGAGAACCACTGAGTGCCTTACACTTCAGAGTCAAAGGTAATGAGGCCGTGGACAATAGGAAATTATGTTTTATTGCCGGTCAGTAAATAACAGCTCCAGATTGAGAGGAAAATGGGCTCTTTGTTTCCCATTTGCTGTTCCACGGGAAGTTGTGGCGCAGGTATCAGCCGAGCTGGTCTTAGTCTCTCGTGGCCCCGGGGACGAGAATCATAATGGAACCCATGAACAGAGTCCATCACATTCATAATATCACTGTAGCTGTCGGCAGCCAAAAGACACAGAAGGACGAAGTGAAAGCCGAACATCACGGTGGAGACGATCGATGCAGTTGGTGAGATTTGCAAGTCGGAGAAGAAACCGAGAGTTTAGTCCTATTTCAACAAAATCCATCACAACACTCTGACGCAGTGAAAAACGCTCACTTCATTCATCATTTCACCCTGTGACGACAATTATTACGACTACTGCAGCATTCTGGTTATTGGCATTTTATAATGGGGCTGTAAATCTCACAAGAATAGAGAATTCAGTTCACTCAGGGGAGACTGAGGAGCCGCAGAGGGGCTTCCATGACGTGGGTGATGGGAGTAAGGGGCAGTAAACACAAAACAGCTTTAAATATAAATGTGAAATGTAATAACAAGTGTGTACTATACCTGCTTTATGGTTTTCTACTTCAAAATATGGTGTTTTTGCCACATTTCTGGAATTTGCATTAAAAAACTAGAGGAAACTTAAACAATAGAAATGAAAAATGCTTTGTTTTAGTGCAGAAAAGATTCAGAAAATTGCCATGTGTGATTCTTCAGATGAATGCAGGTCAGTGTAAGACTATAAATAGCTAATTCTTTCCAATTTAATCATCTTTCTAATTGAAGTTTAGCGTTTATCTAATGAATCTGTCATGTATTGAAGATTTCTTTCTGGGAACGGTTAAAATCTTGTGTTTGTGTTCTAAAACCACAATTCCTCAATTCCATCTAACTAAAAATGCATTTTGTAGACGGACTAAATTGTCATTATAATCCTCGTGATTATTATCATTAAAGATTATCCTTACAAACAACCTGAGGCCTGAGAAGCAGCACCTTTTAAACCTTAGTGTTCACACGGCGGATTATGTGCCCGACCACATCCGGAGGTGGATTCGACTGGTCTCTATTCTGAATGTGTGTTGAGTGCACGTCGACCTTTTGGTTAAGTGCTCACCATCAAGTCAACTCGGGTGTGTGTTAACACGAGATGATATGTGTTAACAGAGGGCGCCGTGACACTTGATCCCTCAGTAATGATGTCTGAATACTATAAGTGTTCATGCATTGGCCCAAATATTAAGAATAAGAGCATTTAAAGATCAGGCATAAGGTTTATTGAGATGTTTACCTGCTAACAAATACCCATAATGCCCCTGTAATGCTTTATACTATTACCCTAACTGTATGTCATCAATAGATTGTGTCAAACCCATGAATAGAACAGTGTGATCTCTTCTTTCTGAGTTATTACCAAGAAAAATGAAAGAGAAAAGTGACAAAATGTCAAAGAGAAGTAATTATGTGCTGCATATGTCTATGTTAAATGCAAAGTGCCACAGAAATCATGTAAATACTTCACATCCAAGACACTGGTCTGTGATTTTCCTCTCTCACCAAGTAGAAGTTCACATCTTTGTGGCCATTATCACTTTCTGTATCCGCCTGCCTGTCCATTGCCTCCATAGATTCTGACCCTGATTCACTGAACACTGTGGAACCAAGGCTGTATCGAAGCAGAATCTGTCCTCGATGGACTCAGCTGGCCCCAGCACAGAGGAGGTGATGCTTCAGTAATAGAGTCAGGGAAGAGGCAGCTCTCTGTGGAGCTGCGTGTTTCCAGTGCCCTGGTTTGTGGAGGGCAAGCAAACATGAGGGCTTCACACCGGCTGAGTCCTGTGGCCCCCCAGTCTGCGGCCCCCCTGGGACTGGGCTGTGAAAGGTTCTGCTGCTGATGAAGATCCACGATTTAAAAGAATATGGACGTTATTTATCTCCCTCACAGCCTGGAAGATCCACCTTGACAGCAGTGATCCAGCAAGGTGCACACTGGTGATTAAAGCCTATGAGGGAAACATAACTCTTGATTGGCCAAATAGGCATCAATGATTAATATAGAAACGGATTAAAACTCTTCTGAACGATGCTCCTGGGGCTGCAACCCTTTCTTCCCCCCTAGCTATTAAACTAAAAGGGGATTTGAACGTGCACACACAAGAACTACAAAAAGATCCAAACTCTCACCTGGATCTCAAATGTCTAATTTTCACATTCTGCAGGGCTTATACAGAACGTGAAGAGAAGACTTGCACACGTTTCAGTTTCGGTGAGTTTCTCCGACCAACGCTGTGAATCTATTGGACACAGAGGAGATGATTCCAAATCCCCACTCACTAAATGCCTTAGTTTTGTGTGTGTTCTAAAATCCTGGCACAGAAATTAGGCTCAGAAAAGAAGCTAAAGTCCCTCTGAGACATCTGCTGATTTGGATGCTCTCTTCGGTGAAAACTCATATTGAGAAACGTGTTGTTCCACATTCACGACCTCTGGCAGCGCAGCTAGAACAAGTTCTCAAGTTCATTAATGGCTGGAACTGGCTGCGTGGAAATGCTTTTATTTCTACACAACTTAGACTATAATGTTCAAATCTGAGGCAGAAAATTAACTATTAAGCCTGGATTATTAAAAATGTAGAGTGTGTCCTGCTCTGATCTCTCAACCTGATGAGAATATAAAGGCAATGTCACAACTTTGCTCTAGTAAAACTTTATCATCCTCCCTCCTTCACATATTGTCTCCAGCTGGTTTGTCATGATGTTGTGATTCAGTGACTAAGACAGAATATCATCGCACATCTATTGTGCAACAGATACAGTAAAAGCGTTGTGCGATTGAATAACGATAGAAGGTCTCGATGTGATTTTAAACTCCAGTCGTTTTAACCTTTTTGAGAAACTATTATTGGATGGACGACTGCGTTTGAAACACAATAACTTTTTCCATTTCGACGGTTACCGATGCATTATGTGACAATAACTTTATTTAATGTTTTCTATTTCATTTCTCTGTCACCGTGAAACACACAACCGTCTCAGGAGGGCAATAAAAAAACTAAAAAAAAGAAAAGATGCTTAATAACTATAGACGTCCCGACTTTTTGATGATATGAGTTTTAAAAAAGTATTTTGCCAAGTAGCCGTCTGTCTTACTTGCCTCCACAATCCGTTTTGCAGCATCACACCGAGCTGCTGGGAACAAGAGATGACAGGTTAGAGAAAGAAGCTCTGAAGCCGCTTCAATGAAAAGGCAAAAAAATCGAATGAAACTTTTTGGGTGAAGCGCAGAGAGGTGAAGAGTCTGTCACCGCTTTGTGACCCTAACTGAAAAAAAGAAGACGAAGACATCACAAAATCCAAAGGCTATTGGTGGAAGTGTGTGTGTGTGTGTGTGTATGTGTGTGGTGTGTGTGTGTGTGTGTGTGTGTGTGTGTGTGTGTGTGTGTGTGTGTGTGTGTGTGTGTGTGTGTGTGTGTGTGTGTGTGTGTGTGTGTGTGAGAGCTGGCAGTGTTAAGCTGTGAGCACCTGCATTGGAGCATAAAACTAATATAACATTTATCAATATAAGTGACGATTTCGTCCCTGGAGTTGAGCTGTTTTATTTATTTTATTCTGAAACGTGCTCGGATGACGGCTATATTTCTAAAATGTGACAGTAGATAAACGATAAGTGTATTTTTGAAAAGGCATCATACAGAAGAGGGATTAGAACCACACAAAGACGGTGCCAGTACCTCCTGCACCAGCTCAGATACCGGCAAGAATTATATCGACACAAAATAATGAACTGAACCCAGGAGGCCAGCTCTAGTTTTTCTGGAGGAATCAGATATTTTAAATGACTCCAGTTTTTCCTGAAGCCTGTGACACCAGCTCTCCACCAGCTTCACTTCCAGGCAGATTTCTGTAAACTACCAGAACACTAACGAGCTGCTTCATTAAAATCAGATCGAGGCAAAAAAGATCCAGTTGTGAATTAATTCATTTTACTTTCAAAGTATTTAGCTTTTTGATGACCACAAGTACGAGGAACTTTGACACCGAAGAAACAAACTGGAAGAAGCTGCAAATCGGGTAAACATGCTTTTATGAAGAAGATGAAGATGACGTGAGGAAGACGAGGATGAAGTCGATGTGAATGTTTGTTGCATGTTTGTTTTATCACCGGTGGAGATATGTTGCTGGTGCAGTTAACTTAGAGATAATTGTTAGTACTGGGTCAGAACAAGCGACTGGAACAGAATCATATTCAAACAGATTCAAGATGTTGCAGGAACACGACCCGACGCCCCGGCCCATGTGAGCACTCCTCCTAATCAAATGAATACTCCTCTTTATGAATCCTCTCTCTTAACCTTTTCAACAGCACGTTTTTCCCCTTTGAAAAAAGCCGGCGCGGTTTCACCAGAGAAACAAGACATCCATAACCGTGGATCTGCGATAAGTGGCAGTCCATTTCCTCTCGCATTAGGCCCGAAGGGAAACATGTTTTTCTTTTTTCTCCTGCCTCTCATTGTGCTCCACGGCGTATCTGTCTTTCATCTAACTCGGCGGCTCAATCAATTATGCATGCGAGCCAAGCTTTCTTACTCAAGTACATGAGAGCATCACACTGACATGGTGCAGCACAAAAGGTGTTTGGGAATAATGACGTCTTCGGGCTTTTGTGACCGGATCATCAAACTCCAACAAGTGTCTTAACGACATCTTGAGGTTTGATTAGTGAGTTGATAGCTCGAGCAGAGATGTTGCTTTGCATCAACCTGTAATTAAAATGGATTTCAGTCATGCAGGATCCTTAAAAAGCAGCGTGAGGCTAGAATCACTGTCACAGTGGGATCGTACCACAGTGTATCTGGACTTTAATGATGGTTAAAGACATTTAAAAGCCTTTTTTTTCTCATAGGGGTTCAATATGAAAACTGGAAAGTCCCTAATGCTGCCATCAGACATGAAGACTGAAATCCTGATAATCTCCTACGTCCCCCCTCTGCATGCTACACCCGTCCTTTAGAAGGTGAAGAAAACTAGTTATGTCATTGACTGTGTTGCTGATGGAAGCAGATTCTCCGGCTGGAGCTGGGCTGATGGAGGAGATGGGGACTGGTGCAGCTTGAGGCTGTGAGAGGCAGACGGTGAAACAGAGCTCTCCAACAGAAAGTGACTAATGAGCACAAAGCTGGAGGTGGCGAGTTACCGGAGCAGGTGGGAGCCGGGATCCATCGAGACGCAGGTAAACAGAGTGAGGAGTCGGGATCACTGAAGAACACGAGCAAACAGAACAGAAACCTGGTGCGTAGCGACGCCGCCATGTGGGAGGAGCCAGGGTTTAAATGCAGCGGCAGCTTGAGGTGGATCGGTGGGAGAAGGAACCAGATTGCCACGCCCAGAGAAAAACAACCACACAAGAGGAAACGCACCATATTATTCTCTGTTTCCAAAACCATGTGCATCAAAAACAGTCCAACAACATTTCCCTGGCAACGGTTTCCTCCAGATCTTGGAATCTGGCTGCAGGGATTTGCGCCCGCTGAGCCACAAAAGCGTCAATTAAGTCGACACAGATGCTGGAAGACACAACAATGTGTCATTGTTTGTGCTTTAAATCAGCAGTGTGCAGTTGGATTGTGTTTTTTCCGCAGATTTTAACATCTCCAGAGCGGCAACATGAAAAACCCAGAACCTGACACGGACTCTAATCAACACCTGAAGACTTCACGTGCAGCAGCAATTAGTCAAGCAACTGTTAGTTTGTGTCATAACGGAGATATAGCTTTGGATGTTTTACTTATTATCGTGGGCGCAGCTGCCGTGTAATTGTGAAGGATGCGCGGAAGGAAGTAATTGGATCATCGCGACGCTCGCAGCTGTCTGTTCTTCATCCATTTCTCTAAATGGGTTTGTCGTCGTCTTCCGTTCAGACGTCCAATTACGTTTATAGTTGTGCAAACAAATAATTCACCGGGCGTTGACTGATGCCCGCTCAGTATGCATCGGACGAGTCCACGGGATCCACACGAGTTCCCGCCGGGCGCCGTCGACTCCAGCAAATAAAAATGCCTTCAAATTAACGGGACGATTACCGTGTTGTGACATTTTTATTTGGGATTTGTGAGTTTTTAAACGACAAACCTCGAGACGTCACTTCTTCTTCGCACGCTCACAAACAATGTGCGTGGACTCACTTTGCTTTTCTTGTGGTCGCTCACATCCCGACCGCCGACCACATCCTGTCTCGCTGCAGTTTTTCTTCTAATCAAGTGCACATGAAACACAACGTTTTCCACTGCAGGAAGGGTCCTATCAAATATTAAATTGTGCTAAAATGCTCTGCTGGGCTGCTGCCATGGAAATATGGACTGTCATTCGTTCACTGACTCTGATTTCTGGATGAAAGAGGCGGAGGATGAAGGAGGGGGGGGAGGATCTTATGTGCACGGCTAATGGCTTTTCCTTTCATTACTGCCTTCCTCCGAGTGCACAGAAACGAGCCCCATTAATTAAAAGACGAGGATGTCATGTGTGCAAGTGATTCTGGATGTTCGGTCCAAATAAACAAGAGAAAGAAAAAACCTCCCTGACAACTTTCTTCGGTGTTGAGACGATGACACACGGAGGCTGAACCCGACTCGGCCTATCTGTCTGCGGCGGGGGTCTCAGATGTTGTTGCTGTCACTTCATGTCTAATTAATTAACCCTGTCAGGGTCTGTCAGAGCACTCGGGCCGCCGGACCCTGGTTACCACGGCAGCCGGAGATAACGCCACATCTCTATATATTATCTGGACTGAGCAGGAAAGTGCTCGAGACAGAAGAGAGGATCTCGGGAGGATCAGATGTTTCAATGCAGCGATGAGTGTGCGTCTTAATAAATAAGAAAACCCAACAGATCCTCTTGACACTGTGCATATGCATCTGATCCTGATTCTGCGTTTGCACAACTCAAAGCAAATGTGAGTTGACAGGTAGCGCTCCGATTTAGGCCGTCAATACAAATCCAGGAATCGAGGGCATGAAAGGATGACTCAGCACAAATGGTTATGCACAGAGCCTGTGGGTTAAACAGAAGAAACTGGAAATCAAACCAAGCCCATATAGCAGAGAAGTGGGTATATTCTCAATTCATGTCCCACTTTCTTTAGTCTCTTTCTTTAGCAGCCTGTCCAGGAAAAGCTAAAACAGTGAAAAGAAGATTCTTGCACATTTAGTTCACCCCAAAAAATAGGCCGATAGTATTTTCACACAATCTCTGATGGAAAAGCAGATTTTAACATTAATAATGAACAACAGACTTCAGAGTGAAATACAAGATTAAGCATTTTCCTCACGATTTTAAAGCCTGAGACGGTTATATTAGGGTCCGTGGCTAAATTCAGTCTCTTTAATTTATTCACGGCTATTTATATGTGACTGTGATTGTTCCTGACACTTCGTGGCCCGGAGGGAAACTTTTATCTACTTCTGTCTCTTTGATGTGCAGCAGAATGAGACGGAAATAGATGAAGAAAAAAAACATATTAAGCAACTTTGACTGTTGTGTAATCTAAAAAAAACACACACAAGGCATGATTGATGATCCGTCCTGAGGAATATTATTCAGCCTGTGTGTTTTTTAAATTTTTTATAGGGCGGACAAAAAGCTGCTTTTGAATCTGCTCCGATAATATGTACTTTTTATTTCCAGCAGAGATTGATTATTGCTGCCGGACAGTGAAGTTCATTTCATTGCAAATGCCCAGACAAATCTAACACGGATCCATATAAAGTCTCCGTCTGATTTATGATTGTCTGAGCAGCTCCCTGGCACCATTTTTTTTAAAGACATTACAAATGTGTGACCTGGCACCGTGCACTGCACTTCACAAATATTGGCTCCACGTTCCTGCTTTGAAGGAATGTCTCATTGAAATCCTTAAATTAAGTCCGATATATCATTTTCTATTCAGTATTGTTCTCAGGAGCTTAGAGGCAAAACTCCTGCACAGAAAAAACAACACATCTTATCTCATCCTGAACCATTTGTTTTATTTCTGTATTACAAGTCAGGCGTCTTGTTAAAGCTCCGGCTCCGAGACGCAGCTTCCTGTTCCCACGTGGGAGATGAACGAGGAACATTTTCTCGCTGTAACCACAGGAGTTACGGCCTGTCCCCGATTCTCCATCCAGGCCGTAAATAGGCAGAAACCTGTGACACATTTAATTAAATCCAAAAGCTGGAGCTGACAGCCATTGTTTGGCTCTCCCTGCTTTTTTGGGCCCTAATGGATGCTGGTGCGCCGCAATGCCTCAGCGCCAGATCCTACGGTGTCACTTCCAAGGCAGTGGTGCTGAATAATGGGGCGCCGGCGGAATCTGGTGATAAACCTGCACGGTGGCAACGAGGAAGATGTCTAATCGTCTGCAGCGAGACCATGAATCTCCGAGAAGAGGATTGAGGTAGTGATCGTGTGTACGTGGACATTTTTTTAATTCAGAAGCCAAGCAAATGGCAAAGTTTGTGTGACATGTGGCGGATTACTTTGCCGAACCGAAGGTACACAAAGCTTCTGGTCTCTGAGCGACGTTTGTTTTGATAAAAGCTTTACTCAGGCCTTAGTCCAGTTGGCGGGGAGCATCTGGATCAAATCTCACCAACTGCTCTTAGTCAGGAGGTGACAAAGAACAGCTGAGCTCCAGAAGCTGCAACAGCCCCCCCCCCCGGATTAGTTCTAGCGCTCTTCATCCCCTCTTTGTCGTTCACTTCTGTCGTGATGGACAGGTAGATAAGAGATTAACATTTGGCAGCAGTCTATCGGATTTCCAGCGCGAGGATGGAAATCCAATTACCGCTTCATTCTATCAAGGCCGTGGGTGTGTGAGCGAGGGATAAGCTACTCCAGTGCAGAGACATCAGGAGGAGTCATGAGGCACTCGCTCACATTTGAATACGAATAAATATTGTCTGTTTCCTCCTCTTTTCTCTGACCTTGGCCATCTCATGTTTTCCTTGTGGTCGACCACTCAAAGTCCAATGATCGATGATCCGAGGGAAACTGAAATGACAGATGGGTTTGAGAGAATTGTTTCGGGAGAGTATGGTCATATACGTGATCAGCAGAGGCAGAGTAATTTGATTTGTTTTATTTCAGGTTACTGGTTTTCCTCGAATGACAAATGTCCCATTCATTCTCTTTTCTCTCTGTTTGAGTCTCCTCCGACTCCCAAGGAGGAACATCTGGCTCCTCAGCAGCTCAAGGCTCCACAAGTTGTTGCTTTACCAAGAAGCTGATTCATACACTAGATTTATGATGATTGTGTCTCTTCATTTCCATTTGGTGTATATGTACAACCTGTTACACCACACTGACCCTGATCCTTATCTCCATTGTATTGGTAGTGAGTCTCATAATGTACAATTTTAACAAGTTGTAAACTGGTAATTAAAGGTCGGAATCAGCAGGTGGTGACACATCCTCCCCCTCCAATAAAATGGCTCCTACACGTGGACCATTACCATGGAAACAGAGACCAGGAAACAAAATTGAGATTTCTCACATTTGGACGTCTGACAGATTTTGTTCTGCTCGCAAATGTTATGCAAAAAAATCTTGAGCGACAAATAACACAAAGGGAGGTTTAACACCCCAAACAAATTAAGATTGCAGGTTAAATAGAAGCACATGTTTGAGTCCGGCTGGATGCGACATATTAAAAAAACACACACACACACACACGACACACAAGGGAAGTTGGATCAGCACAATGTGAAATGTCCTCGTCTGCAGCTCGTGATTCTTTTCAGACCGAAGCTGAATCAGAAAGTCCTGATTGTGGAGTTTTCTCAAAAATCTCAAACTTTGGAAACCGACAAATTGGCTCTAAATCCGCCACGAGACTGATCAGTTGCCTGGCAACCGTGCTGGTGTTGGCATCAACAGGTTTTTTCTTTGTTTTGTTGTTTTACAGCTAACAGCCTTGAAAGCTGTGCCTGGAGAGGCTGTGATGAAGAATAAATAGTCCTCTGCGTTGTGAGGTTATCACACGTTTAATAATACAAGTTGTAATATTGTAAATAATGTTATATAATATCATTTTGAGTTGTGCTTTCCTATCGATGGTGAATTTATTTTTTCCTTCCTAATCCTCATTGTGTGGAGATGCAGGTCTGAGTCATCCGAGTTAATCTGATGAGGCTGAAGCATCAATAAGGCTGAACGTCATCCTGATCCCAGACTCCCGCAGACAACAGTCGATTTGACGTCTAGATTTTGTGATTGTAAAACCTTTCTCATCAATTTCACAAGCAGAGCAGCTCCCCCTCGATCATATTTCGCCTTCACAGCTTGTCTGACATCTGCAGCTTCCACTTTCCAGATATCGAAGTGATAAAGTCAGGGTTTCTATCTTCTGCTCGACCTCCTGCAGGAGTCTGTCTGCAGCCCTGTGGATCTGAAAGATTGGATTCAGGCAACTTCTCCAATATGGACAGAATACATTTACTATCCTATGACTTGTCCCGAGCACCGACTCTGAGCTTGATGTGGCTATTTTTAAAATTCCTTCCTAACATTCTTTTCTGTTTCGCTGATAAAGTGTCACGTTCCTGTCGAGATGTGTTGCCAAGGCATTGGGAACAAGTCTAACTTTAAATACACACCTAAGTGCAATTTTGTTCGCTCTGACTTCATTGGCTAAATGAAAATACACCGAGAGCTAGAGAATAAAACCTGATAGTATATACGGTACAGTGGCATCATTTAATCAAGCTGCACACACTTTTATCAAGATACACAAATTATTCCCTCGGGAAATCTGTGAAGATACCAGAAGCGCTCTCAGCCACGTGTAATAACATGACCTCCTATAGAAGGAGGTAAAAATCAATCAATCTATCCTTGACTTCTGAATTCAGATGTTATTAAAATGGAACAACAACATTGAGGATGTAAGATTTCATCCATTATTTATACTATTTATCGGTTTGAGGCTCAGAGACGGAGCTGGAGTCGATTCCAGCTGACACTGGGAGACGAGAGACAGGGGGTGGGGGGGGTAAAACCAGCACAGGTGGAGATGTGGGAGTCAGATTCCCATCCAAGAATCCCACCTCTGCTCGATGTGCTTTGAAACACACATTTCTCCTTCCAGCATCCGCCTCACATGTCATGATTTAAAATCTAAAAAAAAAGGAAAGATGATGATAATCCTCCAGGAGAAGGAGAATAATAAAACCCTGAAATCCTGCTGTCAGCAAGTTTTTTATACAGTCGAGTCTTAAAAAATAAAAACTCCCATCTGTAAAGTATATTAGACAGAATGTAATATTTAAAAACTGCACATACAGTCATATACAGATACGGTCCAAAAGTCTGAGACCGCTACCCATGGATATTGCACATGTGACGTCCAGGACTCTGTGCGTGTTTGAGAGGAGGCTGCTGCAGGGTCCGTGCACAGCAGGGTGTATGGTTAATGTATGAACAAATGGAGCTTCATGCATTATTGATGCGGACGTAAGTGCACACTGACCCCGTGGTTCTTGAGGTGCTTGACCTCTTTTCTCAGCAGGGGGGGGGGAGACAGAAATGTTCATCTACAGCACGTCAGGGAGGAAACCCGAACCCTCAACCTGTACCTCCCCGTGGCACAAACAAATAGGATATAGATTTTTTTAATTTTTTTATTCAAGGTTAATTACATCAGGCCACTGCTGGCTTCTATCTCAATAAGGGCTTTTACAGGAGGAACACAAAAGATGAAGCCTTGAAAAATACATGAACTACTTTAATTAAACACTCTCCTGGCTTTTCACACATCTGTTCTGCATTTCTCTCGCTTGCATGATTAAAAACTTTGAGGTCAAGTTGAATCAAAGTGTTTTTGCAGAAGAAATTGGTGTGAAAAGCAAATTTTTTAAACTCTTCACAAACGGCCTCTCAATGAAGAGATGCAACAGATACAGAAGTTAAGAGTATTTATATAAAAGGAGAATTAGGCTGGAAAGCAAATATCTTCGGCTTCAGAACCTTTCAATGGATCTGTCACTATTGACGTTGGTTTCTATCGAGCTGTAATCACGGCGTTTTCAGCCCCGAACAACTTGGTAACAGAACAATCGGCGTGATGACACCTGCTCGGTCGGTTCAAGTGAGCGGTAATTGGACACTCCTCTCCTCCTTGTGTCGGGCGCACTCTGTTTCTGTGGCGAAAGGAATTTCTCCGCAATTAGAGAAAAGGAACTCTCAGACAGCGGCTTCGTGTTATTAATCACCCCAGTAATCACGTCTTGGTCAGAGAGCACTTGTAAATAATGTTTCGGTGAACACTGAACACACAGTGCAACAGCATGGCGGCACCTGGGTTGGTGTTGCCGTGGTTTCTATGAAGAATAACTATGGTCGTCTGAAGGTGATTAGCCATGTTTTGACCGACAGTACGTGGAGCTTAAAGGTTCTTGCACATCGTGGATCGTCTGCATTCCCAACGTAGTCTTCCACTGAGGGGACATTACGCAATATAGCCTGCTGATGAATGAACTGACCACTACAACAATCTGTTCTACCTCAGTCCACCAGGTGGCGGTAGCACTGAAGACTACACAACAATCATAACGCTGAATAAATCAAGCCACACTAAGACAACAGTAAAGATAGCAATCGCACTGCTGGCGATCAGGATTTACTGAGTCAATGCTGGAAAAGTGAATTCAAAACAAAAGTTTAAAAGCCAACTTGTCATATCGCCACCTACTGGCAGTAGAGATGGTTGCCGTTGTGAAAATAGCGTGTCCGTGGCAGCGTGTTTCACAGACGTTAACATAACTCGCATTCAAATTGTCCAATGTTCCCCAAATGTTGCACATTTAATGAGAGTCCTGTCCTGAAGACATCTACGTGCCCATATTCAGTTTAAGTTATAGCGACACCTACTGGCAAAGGGGAATATTGCATGTTTTCAGCAGGTTGATCACATGCACCAGCATCAGGAAAATTTGGATATTTCACCATTAGTTCTCCACGTATTCCAACGAATATCAGAACAATCGACAGAACCAAGCAAATGAAATGAGTGTACCGCGACCCGGCTGCCCCCTCGGTGGTGAGTGGAGACGCTGGCACCTTCACGATGTATAAAATAGCTGCAATTAGCTGAAGTGGGCTATTGATTGCTCGGCCTGGACCCAAAGCAACTTCCCTCATCATTCTTAATCAGCACGTTCACTTCGGCTGCTCGGAAGATGGCAATTTCCAAAATGAAAGTGGAAACACTCCACAACACAAGCTCTTATTAAAACTCATGCAAGCCAATTGAATTACTTATCCAACTGAGGGCTTTCATAAGAGGTTTTTCATATTTGTCGAGGACCAGGCTCAACAGCGCAGCAGCACATTTAATCAGCCCCCTCTCCCTTTCCACCCATTTCTCCCAATGAGCCCCCCTTACTACGCAGCCAAATTTCCGTGCGCAGTAATTGGCTGCTCTCTCCTCTCACGTCATTATTGGGGGTCCTGGGGGGTCCGTGGCGGTGCGGGACCAATCACAGACTCACGCACCAGGTCCACAAGTTAAACTAGCCCGCACGACCACGACGTCCTGGACTCTGATGGAGGAAGGGGGGGTGGTGGACGCTGACATGCTGGTCATAAATCCCTCGTTTAACTTCAGTGGTCACACCGACATTATCATCATCTCCTCCTCCTCCTCCTCCTCCTCCTTCTCCTCCTCCTCCTCCTCCTCCTCCTCCTCCTGCTGAGGGAGTAGAGCTCGGGAGAGGACCAGAGGAAACCAGACTTCAGCACCGGAGCTGTCCGCGGCTCCTGTGCGTGACGTGCGGTGCCGGAAGGAATTTAAAACCCCAGAAGAAGAAGAAGCTGCGGTGCTTTCATCTCTCTACTCTTCATCATCCCGCACACTCTTCATCATCCCGAGCCGTGCCATGCTGCCCAGCCGGGCGTGAGACAGGAAGGAGAAAGTCCCCAGCAAGTCTTGGTGAACACCAGCTCTTTACGGTAGGTCCTTCATGGTCAATATCTATAGATCTGGCTCCTCTCGAGTGTGGAATGAATGACGCTGATCCACTAACAGGATTTTGTGTGTGTGTTTGTGTGTGTTTGTGTGTGTGTGTTTGCAAACGTGGGACAGTGACGGGACCCGTGTGTGTCGGTGGATTCCGCCTCATTTGCAGCAGCTTGTGTGAGGAGCATATTTAGGTCACAGCATCAAACTCTCTGCTCTGCTCTATTTCACAACGATGCCAGAGAAGAACGAGTGCATGAAAAAAAACCACACAAATCCAGGGAGTTCAGGGGCTGGAGTTGCACATGTGCGTCATTGGGAGCAGAGCTGTTAAAGCACCAGGCTTCTGTTGTGTGACTTGTATCAGAGAGGGATTCCAGGTATATGGCTGGGTGAGTGTGGAGTGATGCTCTGTCTCCAGCTGCTTCCCACTCCTCCTTCCCAGCAGTGTCCCACAGGGGAGTGCTGCTGTCCATTAAGCTGCCCCCATCAGTCTGTGTTTACAGCCCGGCTGCTGTCCTCCTCTAGGTCCATACAGCTGAGACACTTTTGGACGTTAACCTTGGATCGAGTCCTGCTTCTGGTTGGGTGACAGAAGCTCTGCAGCCCGAGAAAGAGAGACAGAGACCGAGTCTGAGAGAGAGAGAGACAGAGAGACAGAGCTAGCGCTTGGCAACGTCTACATTTAAATTCCTCCTCCATTCAGGTGCTTTTGTCCCCCCTCCTCCTTCTTGTTCCATTCACAATTTCAAACCCCGTCATCGTGCTCTTTGTGCCGAATGTTGTGCTCGGATACTTAAGCTCAAGGATGGGAGACGTGGCAGTGAAAGCTGTGTTTCCTCTTCTTCTTCTTCCTCTTCTTCCTCGTCTTCTTACAGAGGCCATGAGGAATCTGATCAGGCAATGGGCAGCAAGAGAACCCTCCTTAATTCCTCTGTGATTGGATTGATTCCGCCCTGTGTGTCCGGCTGCACGTACGTCTGCGTGCGCTAACTGGTTGCTAATCATCCCGCCCACTCCCAGGGATCTGGGTGAACTCGTTAGTGTAATTAGTTCCAGGTCCCTGCCTCCCTGGTCCGTGGGTGAGATCTTTGGCTCAACTGGGGGGGGTGGTGGTGGTGGTGGTGGTGGGGTTCTCTCTCATGAAAAGACATGCTTTGTGGTGGCTCCATTCAAACAGTGCTCCCCCCTCTCCCCTCTCCCCTCTCCCGTCCCATTCCCTCCACTGGAACGAGGGATGAAAAGACGGGCTGGTTGGGATTCTAATCAGCACATACCAGTGACATCCAACAGCTCCGGGACTCGAACAGTCCGACGGAACACGAGAGCAAAGCTGCAGCTCGTAAGGATCTGTCTTCAAGCTTTAATGTTCTGTCCATGTTGTGCAGTTTGAAAATGGGTTTGTTGATTAGTATAAAAGAATCCAAAACCTAAGATGCAAAGGATTCCATTGCATTTGTCGGTCATGCTTTTCCAAAAACTGGAGATCAGGATCTTAAAAGATTGTTTGGGCCACACGATGGTTGAAAGAAGTGAACACTTGTTTTTGAACTTCTCCATTCTAGTTATTTCCGGGGTGTGAATCTGTGAATACGTTTCCAAGCTGCTGAAATGAAACGACCTGAGCTGAGCAGTAAAAATCCTTCTTTGGTTGATCTGCTAACGGTGTACGTTCCAGGCTGAGGCTGGAACCTGTGACTAACGTCTGTGAAATTGCTTGATTCTGAAGGGGTCAAAGGTGAACAACCTGTAAACCACTGAAGCAGAAGTGTAGCGTTACTAAAGATGATTAGAAACCCATTGAGAAAAGAAGGTCTGGCCTCTATGAGTGATATTAAATGGGCCGCTGGATTGTGTTTGTTGGCAACATCCTTTTAGAATTTGATTACATATCGAATATCAATGTTTTGGCCTTTCTGGCAACTCATGAAATGCCTTTTAGAACGCAGTGCTGGGGGGCGGGGCTTGGCCAAAATGAGCATCATGATGTCGTCCAAGAGGTTCTGATGTTTTGAGCCGGATTTAACCCATGAATGTAGATATTTTGTATTTAAAACCAGTATTAATGTGTCTAATGAAAGAACGGTCATATCATTAAGTGTGCAGCTCTTTACGTTGCAGCTCTTGAACGCAGCCTCCTGACACCTATCGGCCCTGACCGCCATCTAACGTCCTCTGAGATTTATTAAAATAATAAACCCGTTTCAACAACTGAACTGACTGTAGTACTACCTCCGATATTTCCTCGTAGCCGTGGAGATTTTTCATTAGGCTGATAAATTGCTGTTATATGAGCTTCCGTAGATCTCAGTAAGCCCCTCGCAGCGACACCCACCCAGCGGAGGACTGAATACTGATACAGACCTGAAGGTGTCCCTGACGGCCTCTAATACACTGCAGCTCACGGGCGAAAGCAAAGATTGATGTGCTCGGCTCCTTGTCTGTCGGTCGATGATGCAAGATCAGATTCACAAAGCGTGATTTTCTTTTTTTTTTCTTTCTCTCCGATTGCGTGTGATGCATAACATAACTGCAGAGAGACGTCATGTGTGATTAAGAATCTCATCAGCAGAGATGTCCACTGAGTTGCCTGCTGTGAGCTGACGCTTCGCCCTGACAGTGTCTGGTAGTGTTCGATGGACGAGGATTTCCAAGAGCAGCTCGGCGCCGCCCCCCCCCCACCTGAAATCATCAATATTTCAATAATCCGAGTTGCCCCTGAGAGCATCGTCTTGCAGGAGCTCCTGAATCTCCTGAATGAATTTTCTATCTCAAATATTTCTCTTAACTTGAGCGTACAAATAAAGTTTGTTTCCCCCCCTGGTTCCTCCATTTCAATTCTCCGCCTCCAAATCAAAGCTCTTTTCTCTCTGGAATATGGATGAATATAGACTAAGCTGAGATCCGCTCTCATAAGACTCCCAGCTGAGTGGATATCTGATGTATCTTGCCATCTTGAAAGTGTTCCACTGCTGTGCAGATTGACATCATAACATTTCCCCAGGTCTGCCCTGTTTTCCTTCCCTTGCGTTCGAGATCTGTTTTTAACCAGGGGCGTTTAAATCATTCAGCAGGGTCGGGGAGAGAGAGAGAGAGAGAGAGAGAGCAGAGCGGCGGAGCCAGATGCCCCGGCAGGAGTCCAGTGAATGAGGAGCCGGGGGGGGGGTAGCTTCCTCCCGCCCTCCTCTGCCTGCATCGGCCTCAAATGTGATATGAAGGGTGAATCTCGGTGACTGCTGCTGAGCCAGAGCGGCTCCACAGCCGGCACTCGAAGGACGATTTGCCATTTCTCTCAACTCGTTTTTGATCTGTGAGAGTTGTGGCCGTCGGGCTTTGATGTCTGCGTGCTCGGCAAAGAGGAAGCTGAGATGTGGGAAAGAGGCGGAGTTACAAGAATAATCTCATGAGGTTGTAAATAAGCCAATGGTTCAGGTTAGCTTACTTTAAAAAGAAAACAATGTCCCATGTTCAATCTTCTAACCTGGAGGAAGTGGAGTTCAATACTGCAGCCGGCCACTAGAGGGCGCTCGAGACAATTAGGCTTCACGTTTTGGGCTCTGTCAAGTCATCCATCTTTTATGCATGATCAAAACTCTGCTAACCTGATTCCAGAGTCTCAAATTATTATCTTTACACCTGTTGTTCAACTCAAACACAGCAATTAACCTGCTGAGCTCAATCTACAGATGGAAAATAACATCTGCAGCTACGAAAGCTCACAAAAGCCAAGTTCTAAGAACCGCTGTGATTGACACGTGTTTATGGGACAACAGTCATTTCTTTTTCATATCTGTCAGGGATGTGAACCTCTCCTGACTCTCCTGAGAGGCCGACGTGCACGCAGGCGGCGAGCTGCACTTACAGTCACTGTCAGTCAGACGGGATAAGAAGGTTCGAGCTTCCTGTCGGACTCCTGGTCCGAAAAGAAGCTGTAGGATCGTCGGGAGGCTTGTTATCTCAGTACTACATCTAATAAGGTATCAGAGCCGCACGCTGACCCATTTGTGTCAGAATCGACTCGTTCACGCTAGAGAGGGAAAGAGGGAGGTGAATAAAACAGCCCTCATTGAAGATTCATAAGTTAACCTGGAGATGACAAGGTCTTCTGTGCGCTCGGATGTTCGCTCTCGTTCCCTTGCTCGGTTTTTTAAAGACTGCAAATGCCAAGAGGTGCGTGCACCCGCAGCTTCCTGTCTTCATTTCCCCTCTGGTCTCATACCATGTGTTGTTACGTACAAAAAACACGAGTCTGGATTTCCATTACGAGCAAATTGAATTGACGTGAAAAATGACTCGGGGCATTGGATTTATTAATAATGCAGGCAAACGGGAATCGTTTTTTTTTTTCCTGCCCTCTATGAATTTTGATTTAGTGTTTGACTTTCAAAGGATGTTGAAATTCTTTCCATGCTATTTACTGCTGGCACAGATTTCCTGAAGTGCACACAGACCTTGGGGCTTGTAATATCACTTAGTTTATTGCTATTGTTTCTAACTCCCTCCCCCCAACCCCCTGCTGCTTATGAAGCCTTCGCACTTTGCTGGCCGTTAAATAACAATTTCTTTATTGTTGACTACCTCGTTTGAAATGGCACGGCCCATTGTCTGCGGCGGCATTTCACCAACATGTCAGCGAACCCACGATGTGAGAATTTAGCTTTAATTGTGCATTTTTCTTTTTGACCTTGGGCTTCGAGCAGCGAACTGATCCTCGCAGGCGTTTCTGGCATCGACCGGCTGCTGCGGTCTGAGCCACAGCGCTGCACCTCCTCGCCAGAGAGGGAAGGTCACTTCAGTTGATAATTAAGCACCCGTAATAATCAGAGCAGCAGCCTGGATATTGTGATTATGCCGTCGCCGCTGAACAGTGCGTGTGTGAGCTGTTTGGGAGGATTCTGCTAAGAAGATTTGTTCACATTCAAGAGGAAGGAATCATATCCAAGCTCCGGAGAAAAACGTGTGTGTGCCAACACTTGAAGTTTATTTCCATCCTGGGGATTTATCTGAATATATGGCTCCACAATATGACTCTAAATCACAGGCTTTCCTCGAAACTGCACAGTTTGCAAAAAAAGTGTGGAGACGGGACCATCTCTCCCAGGACATGTATAGGAATGGTTGACAATTCATTCTAAAGATCTGCTGAACAAGCAAGGTAGTTTGCATATGCATGCGTAAAGTGAGGCTAACTTTCCACATCAGGTGTATCGGCTGCGTTCTGGTTCATACAGCCAATCAGGGACAATCGTGTTGTTACCTTCAATTGATTCATGTGCTAGTTTTTCTGTACTTCCTCGAAAGTATCTCACAAGAAAAATCACAGCCTGAAGAAAAAGACAGGAGCAATAAATATATCTTCTGTCCCAGACTCTCTCTTTTCCGTTCCCTGCTTATCTTGTTATTATGGGACATGTTCAGATGTATCCTGCAACCCACCGGGGGGCTCAGAGTGTAAGAGCTAGTGATTTAGGTTTTTGAAGTGAGGGATATACTCTAAATCGAACGGGTACGGGAGGACAGGAGATGCACAACAGCTCTGGTTTTACTACTATTGACTCGGCGTATTTCCATCCACGAGTCAATATGCACTTTTTAGATTTTTACGCTTGGACAAACCAGAATGGAAACAGAAAAAGCTTTGAAACAGACTTAACCACCAACAGCTGCGAGTGTCGTTCTGCAGTGTCCTGATGCACCTGTTTGAAATGTGCAGCATCAGTTTGTATTGGAGCTGACGTGAGGCTCTGCAGAGAGTCGTCATCGCGGCTCAGAGGACGACCTGCTTCCTGCATCTTAAAACAACCGAACCCGCCCTGCTCATCACTTGTTTGTCCCTCTGCCCTCAGAAACCTGTCTCAGTCCTGTCAAAGCTTCAAACTGTCAAGTTAAAGAAAAACACGGAACTCTGCAAGTACCCAAAGGCAATATTTACACTGTGCTTTAACTACTTCCTTACAATACTTTGCAGATTATAACCTGTATTGTGGAATTATTACTCGTTATTTCCCTGGAACACACAAGGTTCATGAGCCTAATGTTCGTATATGTGAAGAGATCCAGTGAAGAGACGAGACACAGCAGCAGATGGACGTATCCTTCCTCAGATCAAAACACCAGACGGACATTAACGCAGCCGTGTTATTCCGTTATATTGTTCGTTTCCACAGTTTGAGGTTTGACTGGCACTCGTTTAATTCCCTCTTCTCCCTCTCGCATCCTCTCCGTCTGCAGCAGATTGAAGGATTAGCGCCACCACCTGTTTATCCTCATGAACCAAGTCCTGGAAACAGGCATTTCATGTTATTTCGCTGGTTTTCTGGAAGATTCTCCAGAAATCTGCGTTACATTTGATTTGAAACCTGCCGAACGACTTTTTTAAGGCAAATATTAAAATGACCTGAGCTTGGAATTAGTTTGTAGACGTAGGTAAAGGTTTGAGACCCAGTTCAATACTCTCTGTTATTCCTGCATTAAACTAACAGACCAGCCACTGAGGTAATTGTCATTCCAGCAGTTTGGATAACACTCGACCAGCGTCCTGGATGAGTCTGCATACCAGCTTTCTAATCATTGGATATTCTCAGCGTGTTGCTGTCATTCATCAGGAGGCAGGAGGACGCCGCTCCTCCAGAGACTGACCTTTACAAATGAAGTGTTTCCCCTTGAAGAAGATGCTCAGTCACTTCCACAGAGCAAAGCTCGGCCGCTGGTTCGTTTAATGCCTCTTCAAGTTCCTGTCCTGTTTTTCTAACAAGGCCGTAAATGTTATATCAGTCTTTATTGATAATTATCATGATAAATGTCAAATTATTATATCTTTGATGAACGGAAAAAACATTTCACAGATCTGCAGCTGAACATCAGAGCCAATGGTGCATTATGATATCTGCACGATGTATAACCATCACATCAATACACACATATAAACTGAACTGTTGTTATATTGCTCGTTGAGATATATACTAATTGTTGGGTTTTATCTCCCAGAGCGTTTCACCACCATCTGCTATTCATTTGAGTTTTTTGACCGAGCGTCATTTCCATTCCTGTTTTGTCCTTTGTTATAAAACAGTGCATCAACAACAACCTTGACCATTTCAAGAGGGAACAATTCACAAAGCAGGAGTCCTATGCTTCATCCGATTTGACCTTTGACCTCACTCAGGGTAAAATAGATATTCAGTGCCGTAATCAATAAAGTATCACTTTGCTTTTCCTCCTCTTCCTCCTAAAACTTCGACAAAGAGAGATTTAAATGTCGTTTTGTGTGAATTTAGGGGACGTGTGAGTGTTTTCTCTTTTCTTCCTCGGAGGGTTTAAATGCTTGAGACCAGACGGAGCACGGCCCGTGTTGAACCACGCGTGATGCAAATGAATGTGGTATCGTCTGCAGTCTATGAAGCATGATTCCGCCAGCAGCCCGGGAACAGAAGGGCCTGGTGGGCTATTAGAGAGAGAGAGAGAGAGAGCCCGGGAGGAGGGGCGAGCGAATGACTCCCATCTCACGTGACATAAACGCGATTGAATTTCACGCAGGCACTTACGCTGGGCGGGGATGGACGGGATTGCATTTCGGAGCAAAGACACATGTCCCATAAGTAGCACGTAATCAACTTGAATCCACGCCGGCGCCTTTTTACCTCCCCCCCCCCCCCATTATGGAGTTCAGGGTTGTATCTCACTGAAGTGGAAACGGGAACTAAGTCAGTTTCTGGCTTTTTGCTGCACGATGGAGTGCATTAAACAAGGTGGGATTTCACATGAGGTGTTTAGGAGTTGCGATCCCTTCAAAATGCAGAAGTTCTGAACCTTGTTAAGTGTGAAACAACATCCTAAGTTACAATTTTGTCCTATTTATCATATTTATTGCCATAATCAAACAATAACCGATCGCAAACAATAATATAATGAGATCAAATGTTGTCAAAAAAGCAATTAAAAGGGAATTTTCTCTTCTGGGATCAGTTGAAAGTTGATCTTACCTCATCAGGGCTCAAGTCATTTCATTTTATGAACACACAGATTTCCATGACCTCAGCAAGTTGTGCTGATTGATTCTGTGTATGAATTCCAATTTGGGGCCATTACAAAGAAGCACACGTCTCACCTGCGCTCCGAGCATCTGACCTGCTGAAATAATAACAGACGTTAATTTAGCAAACATAAAGCTCCTGATGTTTCCTGCCGGCCTTGCAGGTTGAGGAGCGTGACCTTTAGGTGGAAGGTCACACCAGCACCAGCACGGGTCCCTGACCAATTTAGGAGAAAACCTCTCACAGCATAAAAATCTAAATTGCATGACACTGAATCATAATCATGGAGTTTTGCGCTTTGCTGTTACTGCATCAGAAATGTGTGGACGCTCATTGTGGTAGTTTGAGGTTTTAAAAGAAACAGAATCGTCGCTGTTTGTCCTTCACCTTCGAGAAAAGGTTCCCGGTTTGAATCCCAGCTGGACGAGGATCCTTCTGAGTAGAGCTCGATGTTTTTCCTCATGTCAGCAGAGGGTTTCCTGCAGATTCAGTTTAGGATGATTGGATTCCTGTAATCGACTGTGATGGTTGATAGTCTCTGGTTATTGGCGCCAGCTCCCATGTGACCCTCTCAAACTGAATGTTATAGGTAATGATGGATAGACTCTGATATTTCAAAATCTGAACAAATAAACCTCAGTAACATCTGCTTGGTTATAAACCATTAGGATGAGTAAGCAAACATGTGTTTTACATGAACAAGCCCTTTATTTTTATAAGCATTTATTGGATTACTGCCCTGTAGCGGATATTAGTTACAGGCTCGTGCAGTAATTTGAACTGGTCGGAGTCTGTTAGCTACGTTGACGTGTTTATTTTAAATCCTTTATCCCCATGTCGCGATGACGGAGATTCTTTTTCCAAATCTCAACAAATCAAACAATGTTCATTTGGCGGTTAACGGTATCTGAGCTGTGCAGAGCCACAGACACAATCGAGCAAAGTATAGATTTCTGCGTCGATATGTAAAGTATCTGTTATGCACGATGACAAAAAAAGGAAAACAATGTGGAAACTTCGCAGGTATAATGCGAATTAAAATAATGACTAACTCCTCAAAAGGTTTGAGATGATCTTTCTCAGTGTTTTGTGACTTGTGGAACCTTCTTTCTTTAATTTGCACCTGAAATATTCACATTCTCGAGCCGGCTGCACGACGAGACGTGAGTCAGAGGAATGTGGGCGGGGCAGCAGATGGGAAGAGTTCACTGTAACAAGGCGTCGAGTTCAGGGACGTTGCCGCTGAGATGTGGGAGCTCTAGACAGACGGAGCTCGGCGAACATAAGGACGCCGGCGAACAGAGAAGATTCTGACGTGCGAGCAGAGTAAATATTTTCATAGGGTGATGAACTCGTCAGTGTGTTTGACTGCGGGAAAGTTCTCACAGTTTCCTGGTTGTATTCTATTAAAAAAAAAATCATACTCATCATGACTATCAGCTCCTATTTCAAGTATCCATGAGCTGCACATGATTGACAGGCAGTAGGAGGGGGGGGCGGTGAAGTCTGTGTCACGGTTATAGTTTCCTTTTTGAAAGAAGTTGCTTTCGGTTGGTTTCTTAAGCTTCAGCAAAGTGTCATCTTGTCTTTTTCACATGAGGTTTTACTTTCTCAGTGTTTTTCTTATTCTTACTAAGCTCTGCCTTCTTCAAACCAACAGGTTTTCTACTTGACTTACACCAATAACAGCATTAAACGCACCGAATAGCTCCACCAGCAGAGCTAGTGCCAAATATCTGGAGGCACCTGTAGCAGCCGTGGGTTTGATTCCACTCAAATTGGCTTTAAATTGTCAGTAGGTGGGTGTGAATGGACTGGAAACCCCCCAATGTCAACTAGGATTGGCTCCAGCCCAGTGCGACCCTTATAGGATTAGTGGTGTAAATCAGGGGTCTTCAACTGGTGTCTGACTAGAAAATAATCCGCGGCCCACTGATGTGCCTACGTGTGTGTTTGTGTGTGCGTGCATGTGGATAGAAGGACGTTTTAACATTTAGTTTTCCATGTTGGTTTTATTTAAAAACCTCAAACAAATCTAGAAAAATCTGTGTAAAAAAAACAACAAAAATGATTGGTTTTCAGTGCTTAAGAATTGAAAACAAAATTAAAATGCAGTTTTTAGTTGTACTGCATCTCAGAACCATATGTACATCAATAAATAACGTTCATGACTTGAATGAACAGACATGTAGCTGACATGTTGAGAGAATGTTTAATTTGTAGTTAGTAATTAGTAATTAGTAATTAGTAGTTTTTCTACCTAACTGAACCGCTCTTCTACATCTACCTTTAACACGCATGCACAGGGGAATACTACTGGCAGTTTCTAGCCCCTAGCCGGTTTCAAGGTTCCCCTCATCACCTTTATATTATTTTAGACATATTTTTCTTATTTTAGAGATTTTTCACGATATTCAAGAGTAATCTGGAAATGTGTTGAAATATCAAAGCGAATTTCGCGGACCCCCTGCAATGCCGTCGCAGACCACCAGGCCAAAACACCTGGTGTAGATAATGAATTGATTTCCCATGTCATGCATAAATGTAAATGTAAATAAATGTACTAGTGTAACGCTTCCTTGTTTTCTCGCCTCTGTCTGCAGCCATGGGAGTGCTCATGTCAAAGAAGCAGCAGGTGGAGAAGGTGCAGAAATGCAACGCCGTCGTCTTCGCCTTCCAAGCCGGCGTCAAGGACCGGCCCCCCACAGGCAAACAGGGGGACGGAGACGTGGAGGAAGAGGACGGGTCGGCCAACCCTGAGGGGAAGAACGGCGAGGAGGCGGAGAAGGAGGACACGGACAGCGGCGCCGCCCCCTCGACCTCCCAGCAGGCCGCCGCCGCCGCCTCCAGGGACGAGTGCAAGGCCAACAACGAGGCGTGGTCACGGCTACGGGACGGGAAGGGGGTGGAGCCCGAGGATCTCGACAAGACCCATCAGCTCACACCGCCGGCGTTCGTGCGGCCCAAACGGGAAGCGGACGACGACCAGCCGGTGGAGGTGGAGCTGGATAAGAAGGAGCAGGTATTACATCACGTCCCAAATAGAGCTTAGTAAACGCCACGTGAATCAGCAAAGATACCGTATGAAAACACATTTTAGCTTCACAACACACTTCAAATCCTCGAGTCCTGGGATTAACGAGATGTCAGCCCGATCTCCGTGGCAACAGCAGAGCATTATCTCTCTCCTCCCTGGAGGTAAAGCATCAGGATGAAGCAATTTGTGCGAGCTGCAGAGGCCCAGTCGGGTTTTTATCTCAACACCCTTGTGGAAGGTGAGAAAGTCGGAGTTGGAAGCTGTTTTCCACACCACAGGGAGAGAGATGTGTTGTTGTTATGCAGGGAGGGCTCTTCACAGCGAGCACCTGGTGGTGGTGGGGGGGGGGGGGGCGGCTCCGGCTGCCTCAGAGCGACGACCCTCTCCCGGTGGAGGTCACCAGGGGCGTCGACACCCATCAGGATTCATATGTTGCAAAGAGTAAACATTGCGTGGCAGCGTGCTGGTATACTGCCGACTCGGCACTTTAACAAAAGGTGCAGATATATGTGTCTACCTTGCAAATATTTATAGATAGGGTTGCAAAATTCTGGGAATATTAAAAGTTGGAAACTTTCCATGGGAATTAACGGGTGATGTATGGGAATTAACGGGAATAAACTGGAAATGTTGTGGGTAATTTATACTAACTGTATTTACCTTGTCATATACAGACATAAATATAAACATTTTGTTGTGTCATAGGCTGATTTGAGCCCTGAGGAAACTTTGGGCACTTGACTATATGCTTCTGCATCGTTGTGTCATTCTTAACATAGGTCTTTGCACAGTATTTGCAAATGTACACAGCCTTTCCTTCTACATTGGATGGGGTGAAATGTCTCCACACATGAGATATAGTCCAGGCAAAGTAGCGTTTTCCGACCAACTATTTGTAAAATAATTTTTTTCAGCATAGATCATTTCTATGAGGTGTCCAGAACAACATACCAAAAATCCTAAGAAATCCTAGTTGAGGAAATATGTTTAATTCTCATCGATGTGTGCCAATAAGGCCCGGCAACAATACACCCCAAAAGGTCTATTTTTTTCGTTTACTCCTATCAAAATAAAACTTTACACAATGAAAGTAACCATGAAACGTAAAATTTTTTGTATTACAAGTTTCTTTGAAAATGAATTTGAATATGCAAATGAGCTATACACTAATGGACTATGGCCCAAATACACCCAAATAGGCTTAATTTTTTCCTTTACTCCTACCACAATAAAACTTGACATAGTAAAAGTATTTATGAAAAGTAACTTTTTTTGTATTACTAGTTTCTTTTGAAATGAATTTGACGAGCACATGAGCTGGGTGTATTTTGGGCATATTCGATGAGTGTATAGCTCACTTGCATATTAAAATTAATTTTCAAAGAAACTTGTAATACAAAAAATGTTACGTTTCATGGTAACTTTCATTGTGTAAAGTTTCATTTTGATTGGAGTAAACGAAAAAAATAGCCTTTTTGTGGTGTATTGTTGCCGGGCCTTATTGGCACATATTGATGAGAATTAAACATATTTCCTCAACTAGGATTTCTTAGGACTTTTAGTATGTTGTTCTGGACACCTCATTGAAATAATCTATGCTGAAAAAAATTATTTTACAATTACTTCTATTTTTGGCTCCAAAATGGGTTACTTTGCCTGGACTAATAGTGCACGTGGCATTGTTCTGTAGAATAAGATGAGAAAAAAGTTTGTAAAAAAATACTAATGCAATGCCAGAGATATAAATAGTTAGCCAAACAATTGGAATAGTCTGTAAAAATATTTCACAATTGATGGATAAATGAATGGAAATAGGCTAGATGAACAGATGAACAATCCTCAATCAGCATGCTAATATATTTTCCCCAGTAATGTCATCGAAACTTAGCTGCCTAGTAAATTTACCGGAAATTTTCCGCCCCTTTGCAACCCTATTTATAGATATGTAACATCAGAGTTTTCAAAAGAAGATATCAACAGCAAGATGTCTCATCCACGGCCGGGCTTGCCCCCAATGAGCAAAGCAATATTATGGGATTTGTCGGGGGCTCATGCTTTTGTTGAGTGGGTTTACTTTTGCTGTGAACTGGTTAGAATTGGTTTTCCTTTCCTTCTTTCAGGGGAAATGGAACTTTCTGTTTTTCTCCATCTATGATCTTCTCATCAAATGTGGAATTGGTATTGACACTGATTTCCTGAATCTATATGGTTCAGATATGTGACGTCTGAGTTTGATTTACTTCAATCAGGTTTGTTTTTTTGCAGATTGTATGTCTGGGTTCTAACACGGATTTGAATATTCATGATATTTTCTACATCTTGCATACAGCTTTGCTTTTGAACAGCCCAAGTTTTAAATCCATAATCAGACAACTGCCTTCAGTAACATGACTTCTGTGCAATCAATTTCTTATCTTATATTTGAATCTGTTTAAAGAATCTCCCCTAGTTCGTAAATGAGTGGGCTGGATGCAAAAAAAAAAAAGTTGTCTCACTATTTAGAGTTTCATCTTTCAAAGGTTGTGAGATCTTTATTCCTCCTAACGAGGCCAAAATGTCATTGAAATGTCAGGACAAGATCTCTGGCTTTAATTGACCCTTTGCCCTTTTCCTTCGGTCCAAGAACTGAACCGATTTTCTCTGCCCTCCACTGAGTCAAAGACCAGAGAAAAAGTCAGCGTGCTGTTTATTAAATCCCAAACATTTTCATTACTGTGTGATACAGTCAGAAATGGAGCCTGTCGGGTTCACTGCAGATGTTTTTTCTTGGGATGAAGAACTGCTTCTTCAAAGTTGAGGGATGAGTTCTAGCCCCGGCTGAAAGCTCGGAGAGTGATTTTCACTGGAGCTTCGATACGCAGGATGCATGTTGATGTGAACTGAGTCATCGGGTCACAGGAGGTGAGACGCAACTGGAGGACTTTTGACAAGCTGTCATCTGTAACTCCGACTTTGTGCTGAGGCGCAGAAATACAAGACAAACACTGACATCCAGACCCCAGAGTTCCATCTTCACGTTGCAGTCTTCATTGTGTTATTAATGCGGTTTAAAAATAGTCCTGTTTCTCTCCCCCAGCCGCCGAGAGACGAGATGTGTGACGTGTGCGAGGTGTGGACGGCCGACGACCTGTACCCCTGCAGGGTCTGCACACGCATGTTCCATGACGGCTGCCTGAGGGAGCTGGGCTACCTGCGCACCGAGGCCCTGCAGGAGATGAGAGATGCAGCCCACACAGTCACCGGCTGGAGCTGCTACTATTGTGTAAGTCTGCACAGGAGACAACACACAGTTCCTGCACACACACACACACACACACACACACACACACACACAAACACACCATGCAAGGCTTCAGTTTTTAACATTTGTTCCACCGGGCCCCGGGATTCATCAATGATTATTTTAAAATGCGATTTTTAGCCAAGACATCAGTGATATATATTTGTCACCATTTAGTTTCTTATTCATTACAACAAGATGATTTCCTCGCCGGGAACATTTGTGCCTGGGTTTAAAACTCCTGAGGGAGCGAAGGCTTGGGGCCAAATCTTTTTGCTGAATCAACTCTGAATCAACCTCAGCCAAGCTGCGATTTCACATCTTCAGAAATGACTCAGAGACGTGTTTCTTCTTCCAGAAAAAGAAACATCTTTAGTAAAGTAAAGACTGGCGTGCAACCAGTAGCGTTTCTGCACACGAGACATTTCTACTTGTCCAAGCAGGAAGAGCACAGGTAGAAGTTCTATGGAGGTACTTGTATACAGAGGACTTCAATCAGCCGGTCCCGACCTTGCCACTCCACTGTTGCCTAGCAATTCAACAAAAGGTTTTCGTGCACCTTGTGTGTACCATTAGCTGATCTGTTGATTTTAAGCCTGAAACAAGGCCAGCAACCTTTTGGTTTTGGCTTTCTGTCGTCATTAGTTCACATTTTATAATTGTGAAACAGCTTTTGCTAGAATTCAAACCCATTTTCTCAGCCTTCAGTGTTTGTAAAGAGCTGAGAGACAAAAATCAGCTTCTCATCAGGTATTCAAGACCGATGATGGGAGAGGGAAACTGCAGTTTGTTTTAATTCTAGCGTAAGCTTTTGTTTTCTTTTCCTGGAGGACCCTCACGAGCGGAGAAGTGGCTTTTCTTTCTTTCCGTCCAGCCCTGAGAAGCTCAATCAGTTGCCAAACGTGGCTCTCAGAGGGAGATGTTTTCACACAGTCTGTGAAAGGACACTGAAAGGTCTTCTTTCTCTGGCTGGCTCCTCGTGTGCGAGTGGAACGTGGGCGGAGACAATTCACTGAAGGGAGACAAAAGGAGAGAAAATGTTTTATTCAAATTGTGAGTTTCTCGACCTCGCAGCTCCAGAAACCAGACGTTCTGTGGGTGCTCGTCAGCCACATGTTACAATGCTGCTGTCCTTCATACTGGAGGTAACACGTGATGCATGCAAGAAGGTAGAGAACATTACTGGAGCTGCGTGTGATCACTTCTCCGTGTTAGACTCTTTGCTTTTTGGGTTACAGAGCTTTTTTCAGTCTGAGCTTTGCAGCACAGACACGAGGAGACAAACTGAGCGATGCACTCACCTCAAGCTGCTCTGCTCTAATCATGTGACCTGCCTCAATCTCCACAATCCTCTATAATACACACACCCCCCCACTCTGGCAGTCTATTTAACCTGCAAAGAATTCCCATCCCTCTCTTTGCTTTTAAATGCCTCTGCTGCCCTGATGATTCAGCCCCTGCAATCACCTGGAGGTGGGGGTTTTTAAAAAGATATATATCAAAATTCTTACTCGGATGTGAGTGTAGATAAATCTTTTACCTAAAAAACATGCATCCCAGTGGCTTAAATGAAGGTTTTAATCTCTCGGTGACGGGTTTACATTATCTCTCTGCACCAGGTCGCCCGATCTCCATGTGTTTGCTGTTGAGTTTGTAATGATGTGACCTTTGGTTGATTGAGTTCACGTATGTTTCATCAAGCTCCTGATGACTGATGAGCTGAGGAGCCTGTATATACACATGTGAACCAGTAGCTGCTCACCTCATTCTGCTCAGAGGAAAGTCCAACATGCACTGAAACGTTTGCACCTTTATTTCAGTCTGTGCAATCCTGCAATGTGTGAAATGTAGACATTTGAAATCCAGACTACAGTCCTCTTGCTTCCCTCTGTCACATCTAACGTTCGACTTCACATCGGCGCTGCAGACGACTGCTGCAGACTCGGTTCCTTGAGAAGTGGATTAACAGTCAACCATCAAAGCAGACTGCTGCTCAGTGGCAGCCAATCAGAGCGAGGACAACTTCATGAGTACATGAGTGACCCTTCCTCGTGGCGCTGACGTCTTTCCGACGCTCGTCACGGTCCCCGGGGGGGCTGAGGCGCTCGCAGCAAAGTTGAGGGGGAGCATTTCTTGATGTGTAAATGACATTGTGAAAGATAAGCATTAATTTTGACTTCTGAAGCTCAAAATATATCCATTTCCATTTACGGCTCCTTGGGGGAAAATAATCTGACTCTTAAGCTGCAAGATGTTTCAGAGAAGCTTCTCGCTGAAAACATCAGTTTCTGCTGTGAGATAAAAAGTGACAGTGAATGAAAATTCTGCAGACGTGAGAGGGAAAGTCATGATCATCGTAGTTTATGACGGCCCACAGATTATATGTCACCTCTGTGCGTTTATCTGATTCCTAAGTATCGATCCGTGCAGCTTTACAATCAATGAGAACATGTTTCTATAGCTTCCTGCTGTGACTCTGAGCCTCATCAGAACCGTTAGAACACAAAACCAAAGCTGTCACTTTTCTGCTTTCAACTTCTCTATAAAACCTGCCGGAATAAAATTAGAAAGTTGTTCTTTTTATACCTTCTTCCCCCTCGGGGGCCGTTTCTGTCTTCAGAGCTTATTTCCCAGATGCTGTCAGAAGATGTTGCATAAACTCTTTTAATCACTTTTAAAGCCACTCTGAGAATAAAGATGGATGAAGAATGTTTTTTTTTTTAGATTTTAGAATATCATTGCATTACAGCAACCGGCAGCAGATGGCCAGGTTTATTGTGTCGGGGGGGTTGCAGATGAGAGATGCACAGACGAGTTGACAGCTTGATCTGTTTTTTTTTGCTCTGGATGTTGATTCACATCTCACATCACAGCCAAATAGAAGCTTTGTGTGGGGATTGTTTTAGTCTAATTGGCTTCTTGTTAAGATGCCGCTCGTTGGGAACAGTAATACATGTAAATGATGAGAACAGGGAGATGCAACAGATTATGTTTAGCACCCTGCGATTTTCTTACCACCCACTTGGCGGAGGACATTTATATATTCTTGTTATTGCAGGGTGGCGAACATAAGTAATCTGAATGTTATCAATAGAAAAAACATTTCGTTTCACTGGCAGCTGAAGACAATGTGATTCATCCTGAGCCGCATCTGCTGCTCTATCACAGACTGAGTGAACTGAGGAAAATCATGATGTTCCCTCACTTAATACTTTTGTTTTTCATGATGCTGTGTGACAGTTAAGTGGAAGACGCTGTCATTTATGAATAATACATCAGAGCCTCTGTGGAAGTGAGGAAAAATCTTTTAACTCCGGTTTTAGTCGCAATTTATTCACGGAGCGAGGACAATACAATAATATAATATTGTATCCAGATCACATATGTAATATAAAGTGTTTTGTGTTCATGCAACTAAATGACAATGCACTGGAAAAATAGATGAGTAAAATATGGAAAGACAGATTTTATTGCACATATTGGAAGAATTTGTTTTATACAAACCGGATGTATTTCACTCATTGTTCTTGGCTTCTGATATAAACCCCTGTGTTTAAATGTTCTATTTGTGTTGGTTCTTTTTTGGGGACATGTATTATTATTCGTGGACTTTCTGCAAATTGAATTAATTATTTCCTGTTTTATTTTGAAACATCCTTCCTTATGCACGTCCTACTTTACTTCCCGTAATTCTCTGTTTTCCCGTCCTTTACTTGATGACCTGTCCCGTGAGAAAGAAGAAGTAAAACCACATTTAGATGATTGTGTGTACTTTAAACCACTCATATACTCGTGCATAGTACGATTTCAGATAAAATATGAGACTTTGAAGTTAACCTGCACTGCCTGCAAGATAATAAACAGACTTGGATCATCACAGTCCTGATCTGTGCCTCAGGCAGCGAGGAAGCAAAGCCACAGGTTTGTGTGTTCGCTGAGCTTGAGGGAGTTTAGTTTGTTTGTGTGTTTGTTTTTGACGGGTGGGCGGTTTGTGCGTTTCCATTTATATTTCATAGTGTGTCTTTCACAAAGCCCTGACACATGGTAACTGGGACAAAGGGGGAAGTAAACAAACTGAAATTGACTTCCTTCAATAATCCCAGACGGGACTATTAAAGTTTCATCTTTCCACTTATCTGGTAAATGATACGCAAATAATTTACCGATATAAATATTCATATCTGCGTCTCCTGTGAGTTTCCTTGCCTGCGGAATTCTACAAACAAGAAATGTTTGTGATACACGGATGGATCTGTGATTTCAATTTTATACATTTTCAGCTGCATAACATTTTAATAGCCAAGTGAAATATGTTTTTTGTGGATTTTAAATAAGCAAATACATTCATTTAATTGAATTTTCATCACATGAAAATATAAAGAAATGTCATTTTTGTTCCTGGCTTTCTTTCACTAACGATTCAGTAATGAAGCGGCTCTGAGATAGAAGAGCACCTCGCGAGAGAATCACCTAGGAAACGGCGCAGTTGATGAAATAGATCTTCATTTCAAAACCTTGTGCGCCTGCGGCTAATTGCAGGAGGTCGAACTGGGGATGACTCCATATAATTAGAGAACACGCTCTTATTAAACATCAAGTAATGCTCCTCTTGACAATAAAAAGAATCAGAGAGAACATCATTTTGTTTGTCTCCTTCTCTCTCTCTCTCCTCATCTCTTCCTGCAGGATAATCTGAATCTGCTCCTGACAGAGGAAGAGATGTACAGCCTCATGGAGACGTTCAAGCAGTGCAAGATCATCCCGGGTGAGTCCAGGGTGGATGCTTCGTTTATTTTAAACACTCTGGAAACTAGGGGGTGACGTAGATGTGGTCAGGTGGAAATATCTTGATTCTATGTCCGGTCAGGTCTGAGTTGTTATAGATTTTCTGATCCCTTAACTCTTTCTTGAGGTCGTCACATTAGTTAATGCCCGGTACTTTGGTTTGTGTCCTTCTAAACCTGGAAAAACTGGTGAACACGGTAAAGCATGTTGACATTAGCGTTTAGCTCAAACCACTGAAGCTGCTGATTACTGTTAAGCCCCTTGACGCACCAAATGTTATCCTGTGATGATGACGTCTGTCCCATAGGTTCTTATTTGTATTCAAACGTGGTTATAAAACATGTCCCTGTTCCAAATGAGCCTTGTTTGCTCGCCCAACAGTTGTACCCACACAGATAGCAACAATATGAAAAGGACAAATAATAACTAGAAGGGACCACAGAGAGTGTTTTTCCTCCACAGAGGCTGATGGGCCACTTTATCGCCACATTGCATGTTGAGATCAGAAACCATGCACACAGATGTTCTGCAAACTGCTCACGTGAAACACAAAATATCCATTTCCCAGATATAATTGAAAGAAATATTTGGTCACTCCTCCACTCTTTATATGAATCCTTATCTGGAGCCACACCAACTTGCACCTGGTTCATAGATATTAGCAGCTAGACATAAAGATCTCTGTATTATTCATTATTGAGAAATGTAAGAGAAAGTGAGAAACAATACGTTTTAGTGTTTATCCGTCCAGTAGTTTTTGTGTAATCCTGCTAACTGACAAAGAAAAGTTGATGAAAACATAACCTCCTTGAAAGAGGTAATAATAGAATATACATTAAAATGATACTGTACACCTGAGGGGAGGACAAATATGTTTGTGCACCAGACGTGGTTTTCTATCTGGGGTTTTTCTATCTGTGAGGAGGCCCCAGGCAAAAAGCTGCTGTGTTGGGGGGGCACTACTACCCTACAATGTTTATTCTATATTTCATGAATGCCTTTCTCTCCCACCTCTGCACACATCTGTCTGCTCGATCAAACCAGTAAACCTTCAGTCCTGCATTCAGCAGGAGAAACTAAATACACGAGAAGTTTGGGCAGAAAGACAACCGCCTCAAAGAGAGAGAAGCCTTCTGGGTTTCACTATTTTATTCCCCTGAATTTTTTTTATTGCATTGCTTAGTCAAAGTTATTATATTTTTCGCCCTCAAACTCCTACTTCCTGCTGTGTGGTATTATTCATGGGACCTGGATGGAGGGAGAACAGCGGGAGGGTTTCTTCCCCTTGCAGAAAATGAGTTCCTATAAGTTAATTACTGTATATCTGGAGGACTGGTGTCCGGCTAATTGGGTCTGATGTGACGAATTGTTCCTCGGTGCCGTAGAGTCGTGCCTGGTGTCGGACGAGCTGCTGCAGTATCGCCACTTCGTGTCCAAGCAGCAGTTTGAGAAGGACCTGACGGACGAGCAGGAGGAGGAGGTGCTGGCCCAGTTCGTGTCGCTGGATCCGGAGAAGAAGGGTCACATCGAGTGGTCGGACTTCCTCTACTTCGAGTCCCTGGCGATGCTGAGGAAGTTCCGCACGGAGGTGAAGTAGAACAGAAGTGTTGGATTCACACTAAAGGTTATGGTTGGATTTGACTGGTTGACAGAACCACAGACACTAAGCTTATATATATGATATAAGTGTCTTTCTTTTTATATAGTTACCATTTTCTCTGGTGTCTATCGTGAGCTAGTGTTCATACATCTAAGAATTACGTTTTCTTCAGTTTCAAAGTAATCATGTAACAATTATCCGTCCATCCAGGAATATTCTGCAAAACAGGAAGTTGCAAAATGTCGGAAAACCACATATAGGGTTTGTCTCAATCAATTACTTTATATTATTTAATTAATGACTTTAATTAGATCTGCAATTTCCATGATCAGAGGTTTGAACGTACAAAAGTTCTACTGATACTAAAAGTAAGAAGATTCTGGAGCTCAGACAGATTGTGTTGAGAGTAGTTTAATGAAATGACTTGATCTCCATATCACAATTTAAATATTGTTCTTTGTGTACGGCGTGGGATTAAATCTACATTTTGACCTGTTTGTGGCTCTGGGTTCACACAAGGTAAATCAGTGTTTGCAGATTATATCGGACAGTGTTAATGTGATTGAGAATAACAAATCCCCCGAAAAACACCTTTCACCAGGTCCTGAAATCAAAAAATCTAGAGTGTCAACAGGGGAATGGAGTTATTATGAGTTGCCACCTAATCTGACACACTTCTTTTTAATTTTGTTTTTAACAGAACTCAATGATGCGCCTGTTGACTGCCAAGGAGAGAGACAAAGCTCGCTCTGTGTTCCTGGGTCTGGATCTGGATAAAGACGGCCTGATAACACGGGCAGAGTGTCGCCAGGCCCAGTCGTCCTGGTTCAACAATCCCAACAAGGACTCCCAGTCGTGCAACGTGAGGTGAGAGTCCAGTCGAACACGTGGATGGAACTAGAGTTTGCAACGTCAAGACGGAGATAAGAGTTACAAACATCTTCGAGGCTAACTTTAGCTAAACGAGAAATGGTTCGGATGCTTTTAGACGGTTCAGAACTTTGCTTTACTCATCGTACGTGTTGAGACAAGACGATAATAATAGACAATAATGCTGATATGGCAACTGTTTGAATTCATTACACCACAGCCACTTATGAGTCGTGTTAAATTTACATTGCTGCTTCTTCTTTTTTTCCATACTGCAGATTTAATTATGTCTAAATTGGTGCAGCAGGAGATTAATGCGACGATAATTCTGGTTTATAATTAAACACACTGGTACAGCCCTTTTACTTTGGCGTGACACTAACCCACGCAGAGTCAGATGACATAGAATAAGAGCATCTTCACGTTGGATTTGTTTAATTACATTTTCAGATGCTTTTCCTTTCAGCTCTATTTCTGTATTTCCAAAACACAACCAGGAACCTAAATGAATTATTCATGACGCAAGTTAATAATTCACGCGATTGTTTGTTGGCATTCTCACAAAAGCACCATGTGACTCCTGTATTGTGTGTGTGTCTTCTGTGTTGTCGTCATGTTACTAATGTACGCATTTGATTTGACGATGCAAACATACGTTAGTTTGAGAACTGAAAGGAAAATATAGGTCGTTTGCAGATTACACAATCAGCACATTGTCGCTGTTTCGCTCCCGAGCTGATGAAAAGAAAGATTTTTGTTTACAAATCAAACAAGGGGAACAAAAAACTAATTAAAAAAAAATGCTGCATGAATACTGTTTTCAGCATAGATTTTATGTGCCAAAGCTGTTTCTGCACCGACGTGAGCATTCATCATTTCACATCTCCTCCGGCCAGTTCTCCAGATAGAAAACCTCGAGACCCGACAGAGATCTGCAGCTCTGAACAAAAGTTTACCAAGGTTGTGCGGCATCTGGATTTTAATCGAATATTTTGGTTTAACTCAGTCCTTGACGATGATTGCAGCGGGACTGCCTGACACATAGTATTGAAAAATGTTTAGCCTAATGGATGCTGCTAAAAATCCTGATGATGTTTTCTTACACCTGACATCTATTGCACTTCTGTCCGTCCTGAGAGAGGGATCCCTCACATGTGGCTCTCTCTGAGGTTTCTACATATTTTTACCTGTGAAAAGGGTTTTTAGTAGTTTTTCCTTACTCTCGTTGAGGGTTAAGGACAGAGGATGTCACACAATGTTAAAGCCCCATGAGACGAATTGTTATTTGTGAATGTGGGCTATACAAATAAAACTTGATTGATTGATTGATTGATACTGAAAATACACGATGACGCCACTGCACCGTGGAACAGGACTGGAAGAGAATTTGTCTCACCACTGAAACGGCAAAAAAAAAGATGTGATGAGCGATTGAAATGCAAATATATTCAAATGATCATAAGTCTCATTGCAAAACAAGCAAAACTTTAAAAAAATAAATTGCTACTGCTCCCTTCACATTAAAAGCACTACAGTAATGTGTTCTGTGCTGCCACTCCAGCTGTTAGCAGGCACTTACTGTAGCTGCCTGTCAGTTTGATGCTCTCGCTGTTGTATTACTATAAATTATTCTGCATTACATGAATAAAAGTGTAGTTTATCTTTGGAACTCTTGAGGCCGACTCATGCTTCTAGTAAACTTCCTCTACCTTGTGATTTGGCCGCAGGGAATGTGACCATGTAACTAGGGCTGGGCAAGTTAACTCGTTTTAATCGAGTTAACTCAAGTGATGAGTTAACGCGATTAATTATTTTATCTCGCATTAACTCAGGTTTGATTATTTATTGTTTTATTGTGAAAGTCAGGCTTTTATTTTGTGTAAGTCTGTTGCTGACTGCTGCAGAACAGGAAAAAAGAAAATAATTGGCGGATAAACAATCGAGTTCACTCATCACTTGAGTTAACTCGATTAAAACGAGTTAACTTGCCCAGCCCTACATGTAACGTATCGTCCAATTCCGTACAACAGCCCTGCAGCAAATAATGTGAAATATACGTACAGTACAAGTACAAGAACCTCAGGCTTGTACTGTAATGTGCAGGTGTGTGTGTACTGTATGTATGTGTGTGCGTGCGCATGTGCTTCTAACCTCTTGTGCTGTCCAATCAATCTCCTGTGCCGTGCCATTCCATCCCTCTCACCTGTCCGACATGCGGCACTCCCCACAGACTCATGGGACTCTGCTCTCCTATGACTTGTGGGTGAGTGTGACTCAGCACTGCACGGCTTGTCGTCTCTTTCCTCACTTCAACACCTTCAGGCACTCTGCAAGCAATCCTCAGACCAGCCCCTCCACTCAGATTGTGTCTATGTGAAGGAAGAGAGAAGAGAGCGGCGTCACTACTTCAACTTTTCTTGTAGAAAAATACAGCAATTACACACACGTAGCCTTGAAAGGAAGCATAATGTGAGCTCTTTGTGTTATTATAAGCTCTTGTTGTACTGAGACTCGGGCTGGCCTTTAATTAAACGCATCAAAAGAAAAGCCTTTCGTTCTCCTGAAGAGCAGCGTCTTTCTAAAAGGCCTCATTTATCAAGGGGCGCGGGCGAGAGGCTGCGAGTCCATGAATCAGGCCGACACATAAACGACTTGAACGCAGCCTCGTTCCCCCCCGATGGAAAAAAAGCAAATAAACCTCAGCTGATGCAGAAGTGCTGCAGGGTGACGTGAACAAAGCTCGGTTTGAGAAATCAAAGAGTCACGGGATGGGAAAGAGAGTGTAGTGATAAGGTGATTGGCTGATTGATGGAAACATTCACCAGTGACATCATTGATGAATTATGTCCAACCTTCAAACATCAGGCTTTTCTCTGTTTTAAGACAATATAATGACTTTTTCTGGAGATCACAAGCTGTTATGAGCATTTCTCACATTTCATACACTACAGACCAGCTATTAACGGAGTAATGAGCTGTTATTTTATTATTTTGTTGTTGTTTTTTGCTGAATATAAATGGTTTTGATGGAGATTTATGAATTTTACACATTTCGTGGCTTCTGTGAAAACTGTACATGCGTGTTAGAGATTTTATAGACTTATTTATCATACATTTACACTATTCAGTAGCGTTTCATGATGGTAATTTACTCTTCTACAGGAACTTTTCTTAGAGAATGATATGTTTAACTCAAAAAAACAATGGTATATGCTGTAGGTTTTATTTATTTTACTGTGTTTTAAGTCAAATAGATGGAATGTCCTCTCCAGCTAACTCTCACTTTCTCTGTCTGCTTTTGTTCTTTGTGCGCTGGTGCAGTATCAGTCAGGTCGGCCCCATGTGTGAGAGCAGTCCAGGCAGCTCTGGCAGCGAGAGGAGCAAGACTGGTGACAGCAGGTTTGTCCTTTTTATTTTATCTTCAGTGTGAGTCTGTGAATATCAGTTGGACGAAGCTCTTATTCTCTCGAGGTCTTACACATGGAACAAAGCCTGCAGACCCACAAGTGCAGCAGGGTTGACTTTAACCTTCCGTGACCTCCAACTCCCTTCATAAAGGTCGTCGGGCATCAGAGATAAATCCCTGTTTGGCATTTAATGACATTTTTAAGAGATTTCTTCTTCCTGCCCAATTATTACATTTCTGAAATAATCAGAGCTAATGCTCCGGCACTTCTGGAACATCCCTGCAGGGCACGACAATTACACAGAGCTACACAAGAGAGTCGTATCGGGCGGATTGCTACTCAGCAGAACGCGCTCACACCGAGATCTGACAAACAAACTGAATCTTCAAAGAGCCATTAGGCAAATTGCAGCAGCGCAGATACTGATGTTAATATTATCAAATGATTCTTTGCTGCACGATTATTGTGGTGTTCTGTTCGATGGAAGAGGCTGCATGTACATATCTACTGTGGTGATCATGACACCGAGGACCAAGATATTAGGATCAGATTTAAAGATTTGTGTTCATCCAGGAAAAAAACTGTATAATTGGATTATATAATCTTAATAGAATGACACTCGGTCTGCTTATTAAACCAAATTTAAATTCACTAGATCCATATTTTGATTTGGATCTGCACCAAAATGCACACACTCATAATATAAATCCCATTTACATGCTGGATTTACAAAAATAAATATCTAGATCCACAAATTATCCACAAAGTTATCGCCAATCAATCAAAATTCCTCTAGTTCCTCTGTTTTAGTGACGACTGCCTTTGTCCAAACATCTAATTTTGTGACAGATTGAAAAGAAGCAGTGATTTGTGTCTAAATGAAACCTCTCTCCAACAGGCCGGTGACCTGGGCGGACTTTCTAAAGGAGAGTGGCATCTACATTTTGGCTGCACGCCCCAATAGCTCCGCCATGCACATCCATCTGCCTCTATAGTCCAGGACGCTCCACGGCACCCGAGCAGAGAGCGAGAGGAAGGGAGGGAGAGAGGCAGAAATGGAGGGAGGGAGGGAGAGATGGAGGCTGCTCCCCTGTCGTCTGCAGACGAGCGGAGGAAGACGATCCCACGAGGAAACGCAACCCGGATGAAGCACCGAGAGAGACAGCACATCAAGTCATCGACAGAACCTCTCCTCCTCTGCGTCACCTCGATCCGCAAACACTGACTACACACACCGCTGCCGACAGACACACACCGACGACACGAGTGACAGCAGCTGTCACGGGTTCCGACTCCAAAAACCTGACGGCTTCCCAAATATAACAAAACAAACCCCACACGAGACAGAGCGAGAGAGAGAGAGAGAGAGAGAGAAACGACTAGTCCGTCAGTTAGTCAGTGATATATCTCTGACACTCTACACACAATCAGACGAGCTCTCAGTTGGCTCTTCTTTTAAATCGACAATTACCGCAGCACTCCACGGCCGTCAGGCTGATAACAAAGCTCTCCACGCAGGTACATTCGTTTGACAGGCTGTTCCTCTTTCAAGTGTCCAATCCCGCAGGGCCTCATCAGGTCCTAATAATAACTCCATGCCACAGTGATGGGATCGAGTTATTCACTGTCAAAATTGTTAATCACGCTGCACAGAGGCACATGCAAATTCACGACTGGTACTGTTTTTAAAAAATGGATTCACATTTGCGAGTAGATTCACCCTGTGGCTGCGATTATCCACACATGTACCAACCAGGAATGACAGCTACCCGCAAACATATATCAGAACTGCTATGAATTATTATTATTATGCATTAAAATTACATATTTATTCCTGTATCCTCTGGTGTACCCTCTGTTTCCCCCCAGTTTCCTCCAAGGATCTGTGTTCTCCTGACATGTGAGAACGGGAACCAGAGCAGTAAATGACCTGTATATACTTATAGTACTTTTTGTCCTGTTGCTCTCTCCGAGCGGAACTTTGGCAAAGTGGAAACATCCGCTATCCTGTTCTGTGGTGTTGATATTTGCACAGTGGTGAATGAGATGCAGTCGGACTTCTGTCTGACACAATCATGTATTGAAAGGCCGAAAGAAAAACGGGAGATCCGGTGCAAACATTTGTCTTTTGTTAATATGCAGACGCACTATTTAAACTTCGTATTTAAGGCGTGGTGGGAATTCTATAATGTTACAAGTTATACGACAATTTAAATGCACATGAAACTGCCCCTAGAGTCACTAGAAACTTATTGAATAGAGCTCATGTAGTGTTCATGCCATGTGAAGGAGGTTCGATGCCAGGTCCGGTGAATAAAGAACGGCGATGACGTGAATGTTGATGGTCTGAGGGATTTGTCACAGTGCTGAAATAAATGCATGGCATTTTACTCTCCTTCTTCAAACTTGGGTTTGTGTCTTTTTGTCCTTGTTTGTCTTCCCCATCAAAAATATACAATAAATGTTAACATTCCAACATTTTTTGGAATGGATGCTAAGGTTAAAGCTAATACCACATAATTACATTTTTTACTGTATATTACAATATGTAACAATACTGTAAAATACATGTTATATAAAATCTAACTTATATTCAATGCAGTGATTTGTAGAGAATCATATTTGGACAAGATGAAATCAATAATGGATGGAGGAAATATTGCTAAATGACCTTTGACAGCAGTCGTGTTCAAACAGATTAAAGGAACAAACAACACAATGTGAGTCACACAAAAAACACAATAAAACAAACCCTTACATAATTTTGCAACAAGTGGTTGCTAATCATTGTCATATTGAAATTAAATTAACTTTAATCCTGTTATTATTCTAAAAGATCATTTCCAAGTCATACAAAACCCAAAATGCAACAAGCAGTCTGTTAATTATCCTTTTTAAAATCTTCTAACTATACTATATGAATGCAAACAGTATAGCTTTAGCTTCAGTCTTTATCTTTGCAATCGAGCCCATATACTTAAGACTATTACTTGTTTAAAAGTATAATAAAGTCAGTTGGGGACAGCATTTTAACCAACCTACTGAATTTTGATCATTTGCTCTCTTTTGCGAGTGCAAGGCTTCATTTCAGCCGAAGATTTATAAACTCTCATCGGCTGGAAATGAGCTTTGTCTTCAGGAATAACTGTGAAATGTGAGAGTGATAAAACAGCCACATTTGTCACCATAATAACACTGACACGCATTAAAAAACAAGCTTCATACACCTGTTTCACTTCAGCCTGCTGCCTCGACTTGATTGCCCTTTACATTGACTTCCAAAACATAGCACGGCACAAATAGATTCCACACAGTGCAAAGTACTCTCCCTGACAGCCTCACCCACGCAGTCTCAAATACACGTTACGAATGTCAAGAGGATCCCAGCGCGGCGAGCGTGAAAAGTGGTAATGACGGAGCAGGTAGGAGCTGAGTGTCTTATCAAGAGGAGACAAGCTGGGTTCTTGAAGCCTCGTGGACACTCGATCTCTCATCTGACCGTCTCTTGCATTAGCAAGCGGTCACCTTCTCACCTTCTCACCAGGGGGTGGGACAGAAAGTCTGGGACAAAAAGGTGCTTCGCCTCCAAGCTCGAGCGTTACAATGGGAAATTGGGGACGACAGAGACAAGCGAAACCCTCTTTGTTGGACATTTATCTGTCAGAACAAAGAGAGGACGGGGAGAAGTCCAGCAGCAGAAGGTCACACAGAGAGAATGAGAGAGAGAGAGAGAGAGAGACAGAGAGAGTCTAAACAGAAAGAATGAGACTGTGGAGGAGAGAAAGAGTTTAGCCGAGGATTTTATGTAATTGTTTCGTGACAGAAAAATCCATGATGATGTTCTCGACCAGGCTAATTACCACATTAAACACCGAGTCAAATGTGAAACTGAAGCGCTGGATGGAATCAGAGGTTCTCCCTCCCTCTCAATCAGCCTCACAGACGAATGGGGGCTAATGAGAGAGATGGTTTTTCAGCCCTGTCAGTCTTCTCTACCTCTCAAACCAAGGCCTGGTACACGTTACAGGGTTGAAAGACAATAAGAGAAACAGGCGTGCCAGTGTGATTGAAGACATCTCCGGCTTTTAGGTATGAAATCTGCAGCACTTAAAAGCAGGTAAACACATGAAAGTGTCTCTGCATCTCCAGTTTCTCTTCATCTGTTTCTTTTTATAGCAGCTTTTGTACAAATTGACACTGCGATGAGTGATAAAAGCAGAAGAAGTTAGAAAGTGCGTGTCACAATCTCCAACCCTCTGCCTCCCTCCATCCTGTGGTTATCCATCACCTACACCTGTAAGCCTCTGTGTTCCTGTGTTCTTGTGCCGTGTCAGTGCATCGTGATGGAGTAAAATACAATATTCCTACAGGCTCTGGTTGACTGAACAAATATTGACATCATGCACGAGAGGATGTTTATCTTTTTTTGTCCCCTCTCAAACAAAAGGAACAAATCTGCCAGTGTGGTCGGACACTGTCACATGATTAATGCAAAGTTTGACATGCTCTAATGTCGATTGCTGCAGCTCATCTTCTCAGCCTCTGTCTGAAAGGCTTGGTTTTAGCTCCTGTCTCTTTTTGCTTGATGGCACACGTCGATGTGCTGGACAACAGTTTTAATTTAGTGTTTGACGAAGGGATAATTAAATGAACCCCAGAGTTAAGTGAGTCTAAGCGCTGATTGGAGCCTGCAGGCGTGTGAAGGCAACAGGAGAGAGTTTGGGAGTCGTCACCTCCATGTGCATCACCCAGAGGAGGAGAAAGGTTATGTGTCTTCTCCTGCAGAGAGTGTATCAGGGCCCAGCGACTGGCTGAGGTGCAGCGGGGGGGTGGCAGCCTGCTGTTAGGTGTGAAGGCTTCACTCAGCAGGGAGGAGTAACGGTGAATAAGAGCGGCAGAAGGGTCACGGCTCTGGGGAAGCGGTGCCAGAACACTGCCACGGTAAAATGTCAGCACATCAGTCGGATCCCAGAGTTCATCAGCGGGTTTGTGAGCCAGCACAGCATTTCTGATGAGATTTTCAGGTATCAGGCCTTTTGACTTTTACATAGATTTCCTATCAAAGCTGGCTTTCAAGTTGTAAATCTTGTAAGAGTCAATATCTTCAGTTCAGAGAGCTAAATATTTAGGTAAAGCATTATAGCTTCGATCGTGTAAGTTTCACATGCAGGAAGGTGGGAGGTCCAATCACAGGGAATAAAATGATCTTCCTGAGGAATATAAGTCAGCTGACTCAGCAATTTTTTAAGTTCCCTCTTAAGATTTTATCGGAGAGGCCAATTTTATTAGAATTTCATTTTAACACTTTTATCACCTCTGCCAAGGGGGTTATTTTTTAAGGTCTGCAGTTTGTTGTTTGTTTGTTGGATTACGCAAAAGCTACCGGACGACAAACCACAAAACTTGGTGGAAGGATGTGATGCGGGTCAGGACAGATATGATTAAATTTGGTGTAGCCTAAAAATAAAATCATATTAAGTGGACTGTTATTTATGAGTTTTTAACAATTCGGTGTGGCTTGCTCGAAATTAAGACGACTGTTGGGCGTTGAAGGATGAATGTGCTCGAAGTAACTATTTTTTAATTATATTAATTCTAATGTACAGAAAGGATTTGAGAAGTCGTTAAATGTTTTACAGCTTCACGTGCCACCACCTGGGTCCTCACTCATTGCCGTTTGCTTGTCCACACATCAAAACTAACGACATGCCACATACCATCAGATCCATTTTTAGATCCACCTCCACACGAACACGAAGAAAAAGACGCATCACATCCCACCTCAGCCAGCCAGGCCAACGTTTTCCATGGAGCCCACTCAGCCAATTACAGCAGACGGGTTCCAAGAAAGTCCTCTAACGTGCTTTGGCTCATTTGTTTAAATGTCACAGCGCTGTCGTGAAAGTAATGTATACATTCCTGATGGACACAATACAATTATTCATTATTCATCAGCAATATTAGTTGCTTTAAACAGTGAATAGCCTCGATACCTTGAATTAAATCTCAGTAATTGAATACCTGGTGTGGCCTGACATTGTGTGTGTGTAGTGCAATCAGCTGTGAACATGCCTGTAATTTCATGCTCCTGCGTCATTCTAGATAATAGGACCTTGTGAAATCCAACAACCCCCCCCCCCCCCCACCCACCCCCACCCCCTATCTTTTCACACATCTCTGCTGGATCCCTTTTTTTTTTTTTTACCTAGCTCCTCATTACGTGCCAAGGCCTTGAGCATGTGCTGCCCCCTGCGTCTGGAGGATGTTGTTGGAGAGTTGTCTGCGGGTGAACATCATTATTTATCTTAAATCTGTGTCTGAGGTCTGAGGGAAAGAGAGCGGCGGTAGTTAGGGGGTGTGGTGGTAGTTAGGGGGCAGTGGTGGTGGTGAGGGGGCAGTGGTGGTGGTGAGGGGACGACAGCAAGATGAAAAGGTGCTTTCTCAGTGTTTGATGCAGATCCATACGACTCCGCTCACCAAGATGCTGTAACAGAAGGTGCTGAGCCGGATGGTAGGAGACTAAAGACTAGAGAACAACTCAAATTAGCCCCAATCTCACTATTGCCCGAGCAGCTAATTAAGCTGATGATGATGGGTGAGAGAAAGAAAGTCAGAAACAAGAACTCTTGAACACAGTGTAAAACGACATAAACGACACAAATCATCTTTTTAAAATTATTTAATGTGTACTTAGCTTGACTCGTGTCCCATCTGCTAACCTGGAGGAGGCAGGCTTGATTGCAGAGCCCTAACTTTGTGCATTGTGATGTATTTGTGTGTCTTATTGACAAAGCCGAACGGGAACAGAGCCACCGTTCAAGTTATTTATCACACCTGCTCTTTGGCAGCTGTTCCACATTAAGAAAAACAACAGCTGCATATATTGACAGCAGCGCTGAGACCACAGGTGATGAGGTGTGCAGCCGTCGGAGGATCGGCTTGTGCTGCCTTGCTTAGGAATTAAAGATTTATTGTTGCATGATGTCACGTCTGTAGATATTTGAGGTGCTATTTAACTTCAGGAACGAAGTGTGGCCTCATCAGGGAGTTTTACAGCCTCCATAGTTCAAGGGCTGAAATCTAAAGACATTTTCCTGGCTCAAATGTATTCTTTGCATTTAAGATACTAGAACCAGGCAGGGAAACTTTATCAATAATAATCGCAACATAACTTTCATTGATAGCAATATGAATCTATATAATGTGTGGAGATATAACACACAATTCATCGACCTCAGACTTGTGAGATGCTGTTTGGAAACATTTCTATCTTGATGAAATGTTTGGCCAAATCATTGAGCCCTAACTGTATATATATAAATGTACCTGGACTTGCAGCTTTCCTTTTCTGTCGGGGCTCCCACTCCCTGAGTAGATGGAAAACTACTTATCCTCTTTAAATCTCTCTTAAAGACATATTTTTAGAAGTTTACTCTTAAAGACCTATTTTTTAAAATCAATTTACAATGATTCATCTTGCTCCGTCTTGCACTTTCATACATGCCTTAGTGAAACCTCAGTAACTCGTTTGCAGCTTGTTCAAAATGCAGGTCATCTGTTGCTGGATCCGTTGCTCTCTCCTCCCCTCTCTCTCTCTCTCTCTCTCTCTCTCTCTCTCTCTCTCTCTCTCTCTCTCGCTCTCTCTTTCTCTCTCTCTTCTCTCCCCTCTTCTCCCTTTCACCTCTCCTCGCTCCCCCATTTCTCTCACGGCTCCCAGAGGCAGATGGCCGCCCACACTCAGTCTGCTTCTGCTCGAGGTTTCTTCCCGTTAATGAGGGAGTTTTCTCTCTCTCCACACGGTCGCCACAGTGCTGCTCAGTGTGGGAACTGTTGGGTTTCTCTATAAATCTCAAGATCTCAACCTGATTATGTTATGATTTGGTGCTTAAAATTGAACTGAATTGAATACCTCTTATTTAATTTATTCTTTTTTGTGTAAACAACTTTGTAACCTTGTTTTATTGCTATAAGAATAAAGTTATTATTATTTTTCACTCTCTTCTAATCTGTAACACAGTTGTCTGTATCTGTGCTCTAATGTCGTGTGACCTTCACTATTGTTTGCCTTCATCTTTTCATTTAATTTCTAACTCGTAACTCGTAAAGCACCTTGTAAAGTGTTTTTTTAAAGGTGGCTATAGTAAGTTCCTTATCCATGCACATTAAAATTTAACATTGGAAATAAACCTACACTGGAAATAAAGATTCACTTGCTTGACTTCCATCATATTCACAGTCATAGCTCTTGATCCAGGCTTCCCTCTAGTGTCTATTACTTACAATTACATTTGCTATTTGCTGCAGATGTAGAAATATGACTGAGATCATAAAATACTGCAGTAAACTAAATGTTTATCTGATATTAAGAGGGTCTGTATAAGTAAAATACTGCAGCTTTAATATATTCAACTGTTATGAGGTTTATGAATCTACTGCGCATGCGCAATAGGAGGAGAGGAGAGGAGGAGAGGATGAGGGGGCGTGGTTTGTTTTTGTGTGACGTACCGAATGTTTTGTTTTTGTGTTCCGGTGGAAAAGAGAAAAAATGGCTTCGAGGAGCTAACACGGGAAGTTACCAGGATAAACTCCGCTCAGGTAAACAAAACTAAAAAACACCAAGCCGCTGTCTTCACCGTCTCTGTCTTTTACATCTTTAACGGCTGCTACTTCCTGTGTAGCAGCTAGCTCCTTTAGCTCTGCGTTAGCCGATGCTAGCTGCTGGCTAACGCTAGCTTCCGGTGGTTTAAACCCCCTCGCAGCTCACGTTACACCTCACTGACTGGAAGCTGAACCTCCTGATATCCAGTTGGTGTCGTGCAGACGAATCCAGCTGTGGTTTCATTTTGAGTTTAATTCATATTCGTCCTGGTTTTTAAGAAGGAGCTAATATCCGTTAGCCCCCTTGTAGCAGGTTAGCATCCTGCAGGGGGCTAGCATCACTTGGTACTTCATTTAAGCGTTCATGAAGAACAACAACACATGCTGCATTGTTTTGTATTTGTTTTATAGTAACTGATCTCATTGCTGTTAATGGTTTATCTTTAATATTGTCCTTTAAGAGTTGTTGTGTTGATGCAGTAGAGGCTAAAACCCTGGTAAATGACAAATACTGTTAAACTACCCAAATTATTTTTAATGGGATGTTGAATTAAACTCTTTCTGTGATCACACGTTTACAGGAAAATAGATCTTATTCATAACAATAATAAGACTTAACTTTACGTGTATAGCACATTTTTAATATCAAGTTTACGAAGTACTTTGACCGCAAAGCATGGAAAGGAGGCCAGACATCCACATTCAAGTTAAATTAATAAATATAGAGCAGCTATGTCACTTGAAAACTTGAACACGTAAGAGCAGTACATGAGAAGGTGAAAAGAATACGATAAATACACGACATCGCATGAAAACATGTCTATAAAAATGGGTTTTAAGAAGTGATTAAGAAGAAGCCACTGAGTCTGCAAGCCTTATGTTTATGATTCTCTAAAAAATAATATATATAATTAATATAAACCTTCAGATTCAGACAGTGAACCAGACCTTTCTGTAACTGAATCACCTACATCTGATTATTTTGAACAGTATATTTTACAATTTAAAAAGACGTTGGTTTCCTGGTCACCTCTAGTAGCAGTTCAGAGTTTGGCTGCCTATTGGTTTCAGTTCATTTCACACTGGTATGCAACTTAATTAGCACCTTGCAATAGATAATCCATTTCTGTAAATGCCAAGGTCATGCAATGAATAACTTACTTGTGCTGCTGACACTGCTGGGTCTTCACTGCATTGCTATTATGCAGCAGCAGCATTTCACACAAGTAAAAGTAAATAAGTCAATTAATGAAAGCCGATATACGTTGATTATAATAAGTGTCCTATGTTACCAAGGTTTCTAGTCTCATATTTATTAGAAGGTGCATGGACCCAGCAAACATTGGCCTTTAAGAGAGATTAATTGTTATATTGAAATAGATTAGTTGAGCATAACATATCAATATGATTAAACACTGCAGATTGCCAAGTGGCATGTGGAAAAATACTCACCGTTCCTTTGGCTGTAAAGAGTACTTGTATATATAATACTGTGTAAAGAACACATATCTTTCTTTCAGATGAATACACCCTAGTAATACATTTAGTGAATGAGTACAAGTCCAACAACCCTTCTCACAGGAGTCTGACACACTGCTGCTTGTAATTCGTAAGAGCCCACACTTCAGTTAGCTTATCCTGCTCCTGCGCTCATTGTCAACTGCTCCAGGTAAGAAATTTAGTGCCCGGGGTGTAAAAAATCGTTCTCGTCTGAGTGATGATGTCTTTAAAAGCAATTCACGTTGCCAGCCTTCCAGCGCTGACTCGTCAATGATTAATGACTTTATTAAAAAAAAATGTCACATATTCTTCAGTCTGAGTTTGTCGGCTTTCCTATTCGCAGTGACCCTGCATCGGGCAACAGGAAGACAAAGCCATGGGGAATACGAGCAGTGAGAGGGCTGCGCTGGGCCAGGGGGAGAAGGCTCAGCGGAGGGACAGCAGAGGTGCCAAGGAGGGCGACAGGCCCAAAATCCTGATGGACAGCCCTGAAGATGCAGATATTTTCCATGCTGAAGATATGAAAGTAAGTCACGCTGGTGTATCAGACAGGTTTTCTACTGCTGACGTGAACGTTTGGTACTTGAAGAGTCTCAAACTCATGTTTACGTATATCGTAAATGAACAAATAAGCTAACGGCCAGTCTATACTTACTGTACTCTAGCAGTACAGCTCACAAAGGTGGACACCTCCAACGCATTTGCAGGATCTGCACTAATGGGGAAAGTATAAACCGGCCTTAATGGGGGTTTTGTGATTGATATTTCAGGCTCCGTTACAGAAAGAGGAGTTTCTCGCTTGGCAGCAAGATTTAGAAGCTGAAGACAAAGGGCCAACTTTAGACAGACCAACAGTCTTTCGCTGGACTGGAGATGGCAAAGAGGTCTACCTCTCTGGCTCCTTTAACAACTGGGTCAACAAGATACCACTTATTAGAAGGTGAGGGTTTACTTTCGTACCCCTCGTTTATACATGTTTGATAAGATATGGTTTACCGTTTTTCATTGACGCTCGCAAACAATCAAAGAGCATGGAAACAGCTGATTGTTCTGTTAGAATGATGTTCCATTATCATTATTTTTTAAATTTAGATTACTTAATTCGAGGGAAAACTTATTATTTACGAGGATGAACATTCAAAGAGACGTTGCTCTGTCCACTCACCTCTTTAACAAATGTTCTCTTCTGTCAAAGTCAAAACACCTTTGTGGCCATTGTCGATCTGCCTGAGGGGGAGCATCAGTACAAGTTTTATGTAGACGGTCAGTGGACCCACGACCCAACTGAGGTCAGTGATTATACTCATTATCATGCACTCATTTTGATAAACAAGCTTTTATCTGTAACTATCCAACATGACAGCATGTTGTAGGGTGGATTTCTCCCTATGTTACATATAGACGCTTTCTTTATGTGGCTGCTTTCTACCTGGACATTTCCTCTTTATCTTCCTGTAGTTTTTCCCATCAGCATGTTTAGATTAATGTGTTGATGCAAACAATGATCTGAGTGAGACCTATAATTCAGTTTAAATATAAGAATCAGAATCTCTCTGCTGCAAGGAAAGAGTTTCAAATCAGATGAAAAATACCACTCATCATGTAAACTTGGCAAAACTCTGGACAATTTGATAGCTTCATTTGTGAATCTGCTGTTTCCTCACAGCCGGTTGTAACCAGCCAGCTCGGCACAGTCAACAACATCATCCAGGTGAAGAAGACCGACTTTGAGGTGTTTGACGCGCTGATGGTGGACTCGCAGAAATGTTCTGACATGTCAGGTGAGTGCTGCCAGCTGCTGTCTGTGTCTGCTCTGCTTAGACTCACGGATGCAGAGTACAGGTTTGTCGAAATGGGCATGAAAATCTGGGAAAAAAGGTTCTGTGTATTCTTATATTCGGACACTGTACACCCACTGCATGGTGGACCTTATCAACCTAGCTCTGCCCCTTTTCCCTTCCTCAATCAGACCTCTCCAGCTCTCCTCCCGGACCATATCATCAGGACGCCTATATTCCCAAACAGGAAGAGAAGATTAAGTCTCCGCCCATTCTGCCTCCACACTTACTCCAGGTCATCCTCAACAAAGACACTGGGATTTCTGTGAGTAGCTGAGATCAATCAAATGATTTACATCGTGAATTTTCTGGAAACTGTACTGAAAACAAATAAAAGTCAAAATATTGCAATTTAATGGAAAAATTGGATCATGGACTTCATTTGTTATTTCATTACAGCATTCAAACATAATATAAAGCCACATAAATACAGGAGTGGAATTAAACTGCAAGAACCAGATAAAACACACGTTAAAATGAGACACAGAATATAGAAAATAACAAATTGGATGATAAATCATGTCTGTTTTGAAATTCTTCATTTTGCACGTGTTTCTTTTCATTTTTCTCTTTCAGTGTGACCCTGCTTTACTCCCAGAACCCAACCATGTCATGCTCAACCACCTCTATGCACTGTCCATTAAGGTAAGGTCTCAAGGTGACAGGAAGATTTATTAGCATTTTAATAGAGTACGCGTGTGATGATAACAAATTCATATCAGGGGAGTTCAAGGGCAGATGATTCCAACAATTTGACAGAGGAAAACCAGACTAGAAGTGCGTGGTAAGTTATGAATAAATACAGACAGCAGCGTCAGAACAAATGGGGGGAAAACCCATCAATTTGAAGTATCAACCCATCACATATCATCAGAGATTTATCTGCTGTTGCGGTTTTCTCGGCTCAAATAAAAGTAGGCGGCTAGGGTTAGTCACCAAATGTGTTTCATACAAAATGTCCACTTTGTGTTTCCCTGAAGTGTTGTAGTGATGAGCTGCAGGGAGGTGGTAGTGTGACAGCACAACAAAAACAATCACGTCTCTTTCTACGAACGTCAGAGCAGTAACATAGTGGTGGTAGACATCTCATTTCCTGACTCTAGATGGGGATTAGTGGGCAGAGAGTCGTTGAGTTACTGGGCGGCCCTCCCACTAATCTCTGTGGTTTGTATGTATCGCTATGCTGCACATGGTAAACCCGATATCAATGTGCTGCTGTGTAACTGTCGGCGTGAATTCCATTGTTTTAGAAAGAGTCTGTAATCGTACTTCCATTATCTTCCCTCTCACAGGATGGGGTGATGGTGCTCAGTGGGACGCATCGCTACAAGAAGAAGTACGTCACCACCTTACTCTACAAGCCTATCTGAGTGGAGATGTTTTTACTTCTATCCCAGTGGGTCAACTGTACACTGAGTGTACAAAATATAAGCTCCACCTGCCTTTTCCTATGAAACAGAGAGAACGAGTGAATCCAGGCCCTTATCAGGCCTGAGTTTCACCTGATAGGTCTTCATTCTGTAAAGAGTTACAGCTTCATTTTAAAATCAAAGTTTTATTTGCAGTAAAGTCAGGATAGTTTTTTTTTTACATGCCCTGAATACAATGAATTAACAAAAACGAGATTAAATAACACGGTAGACAAACGACATATCAACAGATTAATGCACAGAGCGTTAAGTTAAATGATGACGATACTTTATCCTTGAATCTTTAACATGGCTCGGAGATTATATATTGTACACTCACTGTAAACCCAGCTGTTGTACACATCTGTCCAGGATGACCAATGTCAGTCAGTTACTCCAATCCTCCATAATCTGCCTTTACTTGTTCACTGACTGCCCTCTGTAGTAACTGTGCTTTGTAGACCTAGAGAGGCATTAACAATGAGGTAGGACCCGGAGAACATGTCTATGTTTGAATTAGACATGAATACACTGAGGAGAATGGGTTACGCGATGGAAATCCCTCGGCTTCACGAGGCTGCCGCCGTCTTTCCTCTATAATGGTGGAACAATCAAGAATGTGAATGTTATAACGTTAAAAGATGCACTGCAGTAGTTCTCCACTGTTTCCTTTATGCCTGTTTATCTTGAAATAGTTTTATTTGGTATGATCACAGAGCACACAGTAGATATTTTTGTATTATTTGTGAAGTATTCAGTTGTATATATTATTTTTTACCTTGGTTGATGGTGTCATCTTAATATAGTTGCAGTGTTGTGGTCCGTTGCCATTTCAGTCAAGTGTCCGAGCACATTGCTAGTTTGGACCAAGACGACGTAGTTGAGACCAAAACCAGAGCAAATTATTATGTTGTCATGAATTAACTTGATCTAAACTCTAAATTAACTGCACTACGATAGTAAACATTTATTTTTGTGTAGAATGTACACACAGTGTATGTATCCTGATCAGGTACAACGTTCACACTTACGACACGACAATGTATCAGAAGAATAATACATACATTAGTATAATGTATAATACTTATGTGTACACATACATTTTGATCATCTCTGCAGTTTTGATGCACTGATATACTCCTTAATTTACACAGTGTAAATACAGTGCGCTACTTCAGAGTCAAACGCAATGACTGTTTATAAAAATGTATGACAAGTCTCCACTTCTGTTTTGCAGAAAAACACTTGAACATACATTTTGTTAAATAATTGAAGCCATCTTTAAGAAAAACATATTGAGCATGCACATTGACTTTTATGTCTAGGTGCAGTTTATGACCTATACTGCATCCAGCCACCAGGGGGAAACCAAGACAGTTTGGTACCACTTAGGGAAAGGTGTCATGTCGGCCATCTTTATTTACAGTCTATGGTCACACCATACAGTTTGTCCCTGGCCTCAGTTAATATGGCATCAATTTGATTTTGACACTATTTAGTTGCAATACCAGTTTCTATAAAGTGAGAGTTGATAGAAGAGTTATGGTGAATGGAAAAGATGACATAAATGGAAACACATTGTGACCAAGTGACGCACATTGGCTTGAAGAACCACAAAACTGATAAAGGGAACGGCTCAGGATTGTGTAACTAAAATGCGATTTGATCACTGCTGTTAAATTAATTGAGCTTATCTCGACACGCAGCTCAAACACAGTGACACAACAAAACCACAACGCAGTTTGGCAACGCACTCGCCACAGTCCAAGCGATTAGGAAACATTTTGGTTAAAGCCTTGTATGTGTGCGAGCTGCGTTACTGAAGAGTTGCTGTCAACATGTTTGTATTGTTATTGATCTTAAGGACTGAAATTCTGACTTAAACCATCAATATGTATTTGTCACATGTTGGTGTCTGGGTGTAACAGCCGTGAACAAAAAGACGATCTTCTGCGTTCTGCTGTTGTCTCTGAATCGACGTGGTGATGATTTGTTGATGAGAAGATGCTCGACATTCAGATAATGCTGTGTCATTAAATGAAATGTGTTGTTGAGCCTTTGACTCGTGCTGGTTCATGCACATTTTAGATTTTGAGAGATATTTGTATTAAAGATCCTGTTACAGTTCAAATCTGTGTGCAGTCTGAGTCGTGTGTGTTGGCAGCTTCAATCAAACACTGTTTTTTTAGAAAAAAGTGATGAGTAGTTTGGACTAATCTCTGATGAACCAGACAGAAGCTTCTTAAATGTTTAAAACATGAAGTTGTCAAACAACCTCAGACGACAAGAGAGAGTTGGAAGAAAAGTGGGAGAAATGAGCTTTACTCAGAAAGACTGAGCAGAGGACTCATGGAATGAGTTATGAAAACAGAGAATGGAGTGACTGAATGAGGTGCAGCAACCAAACCATTCATTTATTTCTTTACTTTATATGATTATATATATATATAAGTTGAAAATATGAAAACCTTTTCACCTAAAAAGGAAAAAGAAAAACAGAGTAACGCAGCTTTTTTTAATGACTTCACTCACAATTAAGTGGAATACAAACGTACATACATTACTTTTTATCAATATTTCCAATGAAACCTGGATGAGAACAACCAACCACACACGTGTATTAATCTTCTAGTTTTGCATCAATACTAAAGAAACCCACTTTATTTTATTATATATATATATCATTTCATTTTCAAATGTCTCTTTTTCTTTAGTTATAATTAGGGTTGCAAAATTCCGGGAATATTCAAAGTTGGAAACTTTCCATGGGAATTAACGGGAATATACGGGAATTAACGGGTATAAACTGGAAATGTTGTGGATAATTTATACTAACTGTATTTACCTTGTCATATACAGACATAAATATAAACATTTTTTTTTTGTTATAGGCTAATTTGAGCCCTGAGGAAACTTTGGGCACTTGACTATATGCTTCTGCATCGTTGTGTCATTCGTAACATAGGTCTTTGCACAGTATTTGCAAATGTACACAGCCTTTCCTTCTACATTGGATGAGGTGAAATGTCTCCACACATGAGAGAGTGCACGTGGCATTGTTCTGTAGAATAAGATGAGAAAAAAGTTTGTAAGAAAACACTAATGCAATGCCAGAGATATAAATAGTTAGCCAAACAATTGGAATCGTCTGTGAAAATATTTTACAATTGACCTCAATAGCTCTGCTGTAGTGTGCAGGATGTTGGGAATTATCTGTGAATGTGATGGAAGAATGCACAGTGGAGGGTTGAAAAATAGGGTTTTGAATGATGTTTTTATTGCTCAGCGTTTAATTTACGTTTTTTTTTTTTTTTTTTTCAAAATTCCCAAAATTCCCGAGCTTAACTTCCCATAGAAAGTTTCCGGAAAGTTTCCGGATATTTACCGGAAACTTTCCGCCCCTTTGCAACCCTAGTTATAATACAAAGCAATACACTGGCCACTGTAAGAAAGCACACTTTTACACATAAAGAGTAGAAAGGTCCACAGTATGAATCCTCTCTCTCACCCAGTTAACATCGCTGAGTGGTCACTGAGCTGCTGAACTATGACTTCACAGGAAAGTTAAGCGCATTGGAGTTTTTCTCTCGAATGTTGGTTCCTGTTTGAATCTCTGATGCTTCATATAAGGAGGACCTGCACTGTGAGCTGGTCAAAGGAGGGCGCTTAACCAGTTCAGGACAGAAATCCAGTGCCTGATGTCTGACAGCTCGCCGGTTTTGGACTACTATGACTACGGCTGCTACTGTGGATATGGCGGCTCTGGCATGCCTGTGGACGAGCTGGACAGGTTGTGATTCATTCACTCTCTCTCTCTCTCTATCATGAAATACAAAGGCCTTTTCTCCATGTCTGAACACTTGTGTTGTCAAACCTGCAGGTGCTGCCAAGTGCACGACAAGTGTTACGGTGACGCCATGCAGCTCGACGCATGCTGGCCCATCATCAACAACCCTTACAACGAGTTCTACGGCTACAGATGTGCCAAACAAAGCAAGATGATCACCTGTGGCAGTGAGTGCACCGAGACGAGCATGAGGTTATTAAAGAAAATAAATAACCTCCTAACCACCTTGTGCACTTTCTCCTCCTCAGAGAACAACAACGCCTGTGAGATGTTCATCTGCGAGTGTGACGGGAAGACTGCCGAGTGTTTCGCCAGATCGCCTTATAACCCCGAGAACCAGAGACTGCCCAGTGAGCGATGTCAGTAGAAGACTTCTGCAGTTAATCGAACGCAGGATCCACTCCCACACACGACACACCCATCACTGAGCTCTCAGGAGCGGCAGCAGCTTGTTTCGTCCGCTCATTGAAATACTCCACTGACTTTTTACTGTCACATTCTCAAGGTCATGGTTTTCTTTTCTCCTTCTTTCTCTGCGCTGCATCTCTATTGTTAGCTGTGGATCTGTAACCTGACAAGAAACACCAGTAGATCTGCATCTCTCATTAACTGATGCCCGGTTATTCACCGGTACAATCCTAACTCAAGTTTCCAATAGAGGGCGCTCTCATCTTGCTCTTGAGGTTTACAGACTTTAGACTTTAATATTGGCAATTTATCAAATTATACAAATGCTTGCAGTACTTAATAAAGAAGATAAAACAAATTATTAGGTTTGTGTGTGTATGAATTTATAGAGTTTTTGTATTTCTTGTGTAGTATTCAGTTGTATATATTCTTTTTTACCTTGGTTAATGATCTTATCTTAATATAGTTGCCGTTGGGACCTGGTATTTGTGAACTACAGTTCGGCCTACATGTTTAGTTAATAGCCTAAGACCGCATGTCCTTTGTTCTGGAGAAAACTAGTGCCTCCAGAACTCAGTCTCCCAGGGTGCTTCAATGTCATACAGAGGTGTGAAAGCTGACCGGAGACACTAGTGTCAACCACCATTGGTCACTCTGAGTCCCTTGACCAATAAGATCACCAAGCCAATAGAAGGCCAGGTCTCCCCCTCTTCTTCCTCTTTCCATGCACCTCTCAGAGAGAAGCACACCGCTCTTCCTCGATCTTTTTCAACAAACCTTCTCAGAGGAGAAGGGTGGCTGTCCAGCTCACTCTTTCAACTCAAATCAACCTAATGGAGAAGAGGTGCAGCTTGCAACCCACCTCAACAAGGAAACCTCCTCCCAATCCAAGCTCTACCAACCTTCAAGCGGTGACGCGATGTCCTGCTTGAGAACTTCCAACAGCAACTGAGGGGGGGGGCAACCGCCATTTTGGAAGCACGCTGACTCACACAGACACACACACGCATACTAACATACACATCTTTACAGTGGCGATTTTAGCCTGAAATTTCTGGTGGGGCAATTTTGTATGACGTCATGTCACCGTCACAAAAATAGAGGTAGCTGATTAATATAAGCAGTAGGCCAATATAGACCACCAGTAAGATATATTATGGGCTGCATTTTGAGTGCCAGCAGGTAGCAGAAATCCTATTTCAAATACATTTCACATTCTTTAGCACTCAGCGCAACACAAAGATGTTGCCTATAATACTAGCCTGACGTTGTCATACTCATTACTCTAGTCAGAATATGAGTCTGAGACCGCTCCATTGGGCTGTGATTATGGGGCGTGTTTCAACTGAACCAGGAAACCAGATGCCTCTTCGCTCAATTGGATAGACCTACAACCAATCAGAGCAACGTAATATGTGACGTATGTCAAGCGACGCATAGTTGTTGTCAGTTTTCTGTTTCACGAGTGTATTCACTCTCTAAATAAATAAATGGAAATGCCGCTCGTATATCCACCGGAGGCAAAGCCCCCAGGAAGCAGGGCTGCTCGTGAGAGCCCCGGCCGGCGGCGGCATGAAGAAGCCCGCTACGGATCTCTCAGAGCCTCGCGACCGGCCCGGGACCGCTACCACCCGGTAGCGAGGCTCTGAGAGAGATCCGTCGCTACCAGAACTCCACGGAGCTGCTGATCCGCACGCTGCGCTGCAGAGCTCCGCTGTCATGGCTCTGCAGGGGAACAGCGAGGAGGAGAAACGGCAGCTAATCGTTTTTTTCAAGCATTCACTTCCTTGTTGCTCCAACATTAACAGCGTCCCAACATGTGTCTTTTTTGTCTCATATGTGCTGAGGAGCGTAGCCCCCCCCCACTCTCTTTTTATTTATATGACTGCTTGTGTGGCTGCAGCATCGGGGCCAGCTGATAAATTAAACTTTTTATGAATCCCGTAGGAGGACGGCAAAAACATCTGTTCGATCTACAAATGCCTTGATCGCGATCTTCTGTTCCTCTTTCAAAATGAATGCGCTGTCGATGTCTGCTGAAACAGACTCGATGGCAGCATCGACACATCTCAGCTCATAGATATAAAAACTATATATGTCTATGTCTCAGCTCGGCAGGCAGCGCTCTTTGGTGACGTGGTTGATTACGTCACTGTAGATCATCTGTCAATCATCGTATAAAGCCCGCCCTGACGATTTGATTGGATCGAACCGCTTCGGTTTGGAGCATAGTTTCTCCCCAACGGAGCGACTCCAGACCGAACTTCCCGAACAACAAATGTTGTGGGCGGGGCTAAGTTCGTCTGGCACCCAGGCTACTATAATACAGCATTAAAGTAAAATGATTGCAACAAAGTAAAAAGATTAGACAAATAACTTAGCTCAAATAACTTTTATTATTTATTAAACAAAACTTTTTACATGTCCTTCAGCTCCAAAAAAAAAAAGCTTTCACTCACCAATACCGATCACTTAAAAAGGAAGTTGGCGCAGCGGTTCTTTGCTGGAGCAAACCTCTGGATGACTTTGCTGTTAAATCCATCAGTCCATGAACGAACGGGTTTTCAATGGAAAGCATTGAGAGGGCGTTCAGTCTCTTCTGTCCCATCGTGTTTCTTGTGAACGTCTTAATCCTTTTCAACGTTGAAAAGTTCCTCTCAGCCTCCGCAGACGTCATGGGGGTTGTAATGATGATGCTGAGCAGAGTGCAGGTTTCAGACAAGACCTCTTGTAGGTTGTTTTCCCGAATGGCCTGGAACAGCAACATTGCTGATTTTTCTGTGTGCAGCTCAGTGTGTCCGTATAGAAGAGCCAGCTCAGTTTGCAGCTTCCTCTTGTTCATTAGCGCTGTGGGCCAGAGCTTGATAGCACAGGCGAGTTGGGCCTCCGGGGATGACTTCACAAACTTCGGGAACAGTGAGCAGTCCACCAGCTGTGCGTATTATTCATCCGATGTGAGTGAACCTCTCCACAGACCCGGGTGGTGTTCACTGACGGGGGTAGCCTGTTAGCTCAAGTGACGTCGAACCGGAGCGTCAGCCTGTAGCCGGGTGACGCTGAGGCTGGAGTCGAGTAGCTTGCTGGGAAACGTCGTAGGGCCCATCTGCATAATCACTACTTTCCAATGTTAACAGTGGCCTGTGTGCTTCACGCTGATTGGTGCTCCCATGGCACTGGTCTGCCGCTTGCCCTGTGTGCCCACAGCAGAGAAGTACGGCGAGAGAAACGCGTTTCACAAAGCAAGCACACAGACAGAAACACACACGAATCAAATGACTCCAAAACAAGACTATAATGCTTGTGAGTCAAGTTTATTCACACACAAATTCACGCTTTTTGCATATAAAATAAAATAAAATATATTTTTGCCACAAAGTTCAGATATGCAGTATTTAGCTTTCTGCACACCAGCGCCATCTGGTGGGGCAGTGCCCCACCTGCCCCTTATGTAGAAACGCCACTGCATCTTTATATATTATGTACACCGTTAGTAATTTGTGTTTTTATACCTTATATTCATAATAAATGTTTTTCTTTCACATTGTTTTTTATTAATGTTGCATAAGTAAATGTTACCAAATTTGTTGCCAAACACTCACAAATTGTTGAGTGTTTGTTATGATGCAAGTTTATGGGCTGGTGTTAGAAAAGTTGAGCTTATCTCGACACGCAGCTCAAACACAGTCACACAACAAAACCACAACCACAACGCAGTTTGGCAACGCACTCGCCACAGTCCAAGCGAAGAGGAAACTTCGGTTAAAGATTCGTATGTGTGAGAGCTGCGTTACTGAGGAGCTGCTGTCAACATGTTTGTATTGTTAATGATTTGAAGCAGTGGATCCCAAACTTTTTACAGTCCCCTACCCCTTCAGACATTCAATCTCCAGCTACGTACCCCCCACAGCGCGTGCAATAGGACACGAAAGATGGTGAGCTATGCAAAACGCAATTCCACTATTTCCCCGCGTACCCCCTGAACCACTTTTTGTACCCCTGGGGGTACACGTACCCCAGTTTGGAAACCAGTGATCTAAAGGACTGAAATTATGACTTGAAACATCAATATGTGTTTGTCACATGTTGGAGTCTTGGTGTAACAGCCGTGAACAAAAAGACGATCTTCTGCGTTCTGCTGTTGTCTCAGAATCGACGTGGTGATGATTTGTTGATGAGAAGATGCTCGACATTCAGATAAATTGCTGTGTCATTAAATGAATTGTGTTGTTGAGCCTTTGACTCGTGCTGGTTCATGCACATTTTCCATTTTGAGAGATATTTGTATTAAAGATCCTGTTACAGTTCAAATCCAGGTGCAGTTTGAGTTGTGTGTGTTGTCAGCCTCAATCAAACACTGTTTAATTCGAAAAAGGAGATCAGTAGTTTGGACTAATCTCTGATAAACAAGGCAGCGTCTTCTGAAATGTTTAAAACATGAAATTGACAAACAGCCTCAGACGACAAGAGAGAGTTGGAAGAAAAGTGGGAGAAATGAGCTTTACTCAGAAAGACTGAGGAGAGGACTCATGGAATTAGTTATGAAAACAGATAATGATAAAGCAAACAAACCATTGAATTATTTCTTTGCTTTATATGATTATATATAAGTTGAAAATATAAAAACCTTTTTCTCTTAAAGGAAAAAGAAAAGAAACAGAGTAACACAGCTTTTTTTAATGACTTGACTCACGATTAACTGGAATACAAACGTACATACAGTACTTTTTAGTAATATTTCCTATGAAACCTGGATGAGAACAACCAACCACACTCATGTATTAATCTCTCGGTTTTGCATCAATACTGAAGAAACCCACTTTATTTTATTATATATATATATATATATATATATAATTTTATCTTTAAATGTCTCTTTTTCTTTAGTTATAATACAGCACAATACACTGGCCACTGTAAGAAATCACACTTTTACAGATAAAGAGTAGAAAGTTCCACAGTATGAATCCTCTCTCTCTCCCAGTTAACATCGCTGTGTGGTCACTGAGCTGCTGAACTATGACTTCACAGAAAAGTTAAGCGCGTAGGAGTTTTTTTCTTGAATGTTGGTTCCTGTTTGAATCTCTGATGCTTGATATAAGGAGGACCTGAACTTTGAGCTGGAGCTGTGTCTGAAGGTCTTGACTCGCAGGATGAACGCCCTCCGGACTCTGTTTCTCTTGGCCGCCGGCCTCTCTGTGGGTGAGTACAACTTCACAGAAAGCTTCACCCCCCCATCTCCCTTGTGGATAAGTAAAGAACTTCTGATTCATTTGCATGGTCGGCGGTTGATGCTCCTTCTAGTCCTGTATTACCAGATCTCTCATCCTTCCAGCTTGTTGTGCTACAATCGTGTCTTCTGAGCCATATTCGCTCTACGGGTTCAGGTTACAGATCCTGTGCATGATGCCCAAAAGCTGGCCGATTAAGGACTTCGCTGACTACGGCTGCTACTGTGGAAAGGGCGGCTCTGGCACGCCTGTGGACGAGCTGGACAGGTCGTGATTCATTCACTCTCTCTCTACCATAAAATACAAACGCCTTTTCTCCCTGTCTGAACACTTGTCAAACCTGCAGGTGCTGCCAAGTGCATGACAAGTGTTATGGTGACGCCCAGCAGCTCGACGCATGCTGGTCCATCTTCCACAATCCTTACACCAAGTCTTACTCCCATGACTGTGCCAAACAAAGCAAGATGATCACCTGTGCCGGTGAGTGCACCGAGACGACAAGAGCGTGAGGTTATTAAAGAAGGAGAAATAACCTCCTAACCACCTTGTGCACTTTCTCCTCCTCAGAGAACAACAGCGAATGTGAGATGTTCATCTGCGAGTGTGACAGGAAGGCTGCCGAGTGTTTTGCCAAATCTCCTTATAACGACAAGTACAAGCACCTGCCCAGCGACCAATGTCAGTAGAAGACTTCTGCATCGAACGCAGGATCTACTCCCACACACGACACACCCATCACTGAGCTCTCAGGAGCGGCAGCAGCTTGTTTCGTCCGCTCATTGAAATACTCACACTGACTTCGTACTGTCACATTCTCAAGGTCATGGTTTTCTTTTCTCCTTCTTTCTCTGTGCTGCGTCTCTATTGTTTGCTGTGGATCTGTAACCTGACCAGAAACACCAGTAGATCTGCATCTCTCATTAACTGATGCCCAGTTATTCATTGGTATGATCTGAACTCAAGTTTCCACTAGAGGGCGCTCTCATCTAGCTCTTTCTTCCCTTGCTTGCAGAAAGTAGTTTACAGACTGTAGATTTTAATATTGGCAAATTAATCAAATTATACAAATGCTTGCAGTACTCAATAAAGAAGATACAAACAATTATTCAGTTTCTGTGTGTGAATTTATAGAGTTTTTATATTATTTGTGAAGTATTCAGTTGTATATTATTTTATACCTTGGTTGATGATGTCTTCTGAATAAAGTTGCAGTGTTGTAGTCCGTTGCCATTTCATTTAACAATGAGGTAGGAAATGGAGAACATGTCTATGTTTGAATTAGACATGAATACACTGAGGAGAATGGGTTACGCGATGGAAATCCCTCGGCTTCAAGAGGCTGCCGTCGTCTTTCCTCTATAATGGTGGAACAATCAAGAATGTGAATGTTATAACGTTAAAAGATGCACTGCAGTAGTTCTCCACTGTTTCCTTTATGCCTGTTTATCTTGAAAGAGTTTTATTTGGTATGATCACAGAGCACACAGTAGATATTTTTGTATTATTTGTGAAGTATTCAGTTGTATATATTATTTTTTACCTTGGTTGATGGTGTCATCTTAATAAAGTTGCAGTGTTGTGGTCCGTTGCCATTTCAGTCAAGTGTCCGAGCACATTGCTAGTTTGGACCAAGACGACGTAGTTGAGACCAAAACCAGAGCAAATTATTATGTTGTCATGAATTAACTTGATCTAAACTCTAAATTAACTGCACTATGATAGTAAACATTTATTTTTGTGTAGAATGTACACACAGTGTATGTATCCTGATCAGGTACAACGTTCACACTTCACACGAGACGACATTGTATCAGAAGAATAATACATACATTACTATAATGTTTAATACTTATGTGTACACATACATTTTGATCATCTCTGCAGTTTTGATGCACTGATATACTCCTTAATTTACACAGTGTAAATACAGTGCGCTACTTCAGAGTCAAACGCAATGACTGTTTATAAAAATGTATGACAAGTCTCCACTTCTGTTTTGCAGAAAAACACTTGAACATACATTTTGTTAAATAATTGAAGCCATCTTTAAGAAAAACATATTGAGCATGCACATTGACTTTTATGTCTAGGTGCAGTTTATGACCTATACTGCATCCAGCCACCAGGGGGAAACCAAGACAGTTTGGTACCACTTAGGGAAAGGTGTCATGTCGGTCATCTTTATTTACAGTCTATGGTCACACCATACAGTTTGTCCCTGGCCTCAGTTAATATGGCATCAATTTGATTTTGACACTATTTAGTTGCAATACCAGTTTCTATAAAGTGAGAGTTGATAGAAGAGTTATGGTGAATGGAAAAGATGACATAAATGGAAACACATCATTGTGACCAAGTGACGCACATTGGCTTGAAGAACCACAAAACTGATAAAGGGAACAGCTCAGGATTGTGTAACTAAAATGCGATTTGATCGCTGCTGTTAAATTAATTGAGCTTATCTCGACACACAGCTCAAACACAGTGACACAACAAAACCACAACGCAGTTTGGCAACGCACTCACCACAGTCCAAGCGATTAGGAAACATTTTGGTTGAAGCCTCGTATGTGTGCGAGCTGCGTTACTGAGGAGTTGCTGTCAACATGTTTGTATTGTTATTGGTCTTAAGGACTGAAATTCTGACTTAAACCATCAATATGTATTTGTCACATGTTGGAGTCTTGGTGTAACAGCCGTGAACAAAAAGACGATCTTCTGCGTTCTGCTGTTGTCTCTGAATCGACGTGGTGATGATTTATTGATATGAAGATGCTCGACATTCAGATAAATTCAGATAATGCTGTGTCATTAAATGAAATGTGTTGTTGAGCCTTTGACTCGTGCTGGTTCATGCACATTTTAGATTTTGAGAGATATTTGTATTAAAGATCCTGTTACAGTTCAAATCTGTGTGCAGTCTGAGTCGTGTGTGTTGTCAGCTTCAATCAAACACTGTTTATTTCGAAAAAAGTGATGAGTAGTTTGGACTAATCTCTGATGAACCAGACAGAAGCTTCTTAAATGTTTAAAACATGAAATTGTCAAACAACCTCAGACGACAAGAGAGAGTTGGAAGAAAAGTGGGAGAAATGAGCTCAGAAAGACTGAGCAGAGGACTCATGGAATTAGTTATGAAAACAGAGAATGGAGTGACTGAATGAGGTGCAGCAAACAAACCATTCATTTATTTCTTTACTTTATATGATTATATATATAAGTTGAAAATATGAAAACCTTTTCACCTAAAAAGGAAAAAGAAAAGAAACAGAGTAATGCAGCTTTTTTTAATGACTTGACTCACAATTAAGTGGAATACAAACATACATGGATTACTTTTTATCAATATTTCCAATGAAACCTGGACTAGAACAACCAACCACACACGTGTATTAATCTCTTAGTTTTGCATCAATACTGAAGAAACCCACTTTATTTTATTATATATATATATATATATATATCATTTTATTTTCAAATGTCTCTTTAATATACATTTAATAATACAACACAATACACTGGCCACTGTAAAGGCCGATTTACGCTTCTACGTTTTTTCTAAAACGGACAGATAAGACCGCCCTATCCGTCGTGGAACGCCCTCTCCGAGCGCCTCGGAGAGCTTTTCGTGCACCTCTGATTTTTCTAACTGTCCGTGTTTATTTCGGAGACCCAACGGACAGCCCCTGGCTGTGATTGGTCCGCGAACGACAGCATTTCCGTTTGACGTCATTTCCGTATTTCACATTTCCGGACCTCAAACTTCCTGTTTCCTTCCCTGTGTCTCAAAAACCCAAACACAACTATGATTCTACGATTAATGTGACGTGTGTGTTAAGCCAGCGGAGTTGTCCGGCTGACGGTGGCTCTTTAGAGCACTGACGGCATGTGTGCACGGTCACATACGGTTATAACGAGCTTTCAAAACGGCGCTAGCGTGCTAGGCTAGCGGGCTAGCCACTATGCTAACTGCGGAGGTAACGGTGCAAAAAAACGCTGTCACGACTGTTGTGCAATAGGAGTAGACTTGACGTTGGCTAATTATTAATAATCATGAAATATGATTATTAAAATAATAAAAATTATCTATCAAAAATAATTAAACTATTAATTGAAGATGATCAGTAATCAAATAACAATAAAACCACTAATGAGAAAATAGGAATTATCAATTAGAAAGTACAAGCTATCAATTAACAATGATAAGGTTATCAACCAAGAATAATGAAAATAATTAGTCAAAAACAATAAAATTATCAATTTAAGAATAATACTATCTATATTAATAATTGAGAAAGGGGGGCACCACCCTGGTTTCCAGGGACCAACATATCAAGCTATAATTATCAGTCTCAAAATGATGAATGTCAAATTAATAATGTCAATATTTTAATATTAACGATTACTTAATAAACAGTGAAGGCTTCTAAGTTCGAGCACAGGCAATCATAATCCAGCTGCAATCACACACTTATGCACAAATAATCACAGACTACAGATACTTTAATTACAAAAGTATTTATTAAAAAGGGGAAATAAAGTTATAATGTTATTCAATGATTTAACATTTTAACAAGCTCCAATATTTCAAAGATAAACACAGCAGCAGCACTTATCACAATTCAGAAAATACATGTAAAACCTGCGGTCTACCTATGTATGTCTGTCTCTGTGTGTGTGTGTCTGTGTCAAAGTGTCTCTCTGTGTATGTGTGTCTATGTGTGTGTATGTGAAATAAACTTAGTGTTATTTAATGATTTATCATTTTAACAAACTCCCATATTTCAAAGATAACAACAGCAGCTTATCACAATTTAGAACACGCATGTAACCTCTGGTCCATCTATGTGTCTCTGTGTGTGTGTATCTGTCTGTGTCTATCAAAGTGTCTGTGTGTGTGTGTGTGTGTGTGTGTGTGTGTGTGTGTGTGAGAGAGCGAGAGAGCGAGAGAAAAGAAAGGGGGCGTGGCGATGACGCAGTCACATCTAAGATGGCGGCCGATCATGATTCGTAGAATCAAGGCCTAAAAACTCTCAAAATGGCGGATTGACTACAAAACAAGATGGCGGAGCCGTTATGAATTTAGAGCCAGGATGGGAGGAGAGAGAGAGCGGAGGCGTGGCAATAATAGACTCAAAATGGTGGGTTAACTTGCGTTATTCAAGATGGAGTCTATGTTAATGACACCATGTGGCCGGAGCTCACACTGGTGGTCATCACATGAATTACACAAAGGAAATTTTAGACAAAGAGAATTCTTATCTCTGCTTGGCTTTGGGGGCTGAATGGTTTCCAGATGTGTTCAGCCTCTCTAAGCATAGATTTAACTATGTGACCTGAACTGTATTATAAATACAGATCGGAAGTGTGTATAGGTCGGTTTAGAAGGGGAGAGAGAGAGAGAGAGAGAGAGAGAGAAAACATGTAAGGAGAGTTCAAAGAAGCTCTTAAAAATACGCCTGAGATGAGTTAACAGTGATTCACCCCTCAGCCCTCAAGCGAGCGTTGTGGGCCGAGGTTCTGATCGGTGAAATCACTGCAGACTCACACAGACGTTAACAGTGCGGGCGGAGGCGCTTCTCGCGGCCCTATTTACTGTAACACAAAACATTGCCATCACAACGGAAACCGGAAGTGGCTGGCTCGGAGTAGTGGCCGGCTAAAACAATGGAACACGGAGGTTCCAATAACAAAATACACTCAAGTATTAAATCAACACGCTACGTATTAAAACTAACATCTGCCCAGACAACATAAGCCTCTTACTGTGACCGTGATTTCGTGGGTTGCATGCGCATTGGCGCGAATCTCCCGGAGGTTCAGTGAATAGCTTGAAGTCTCTCAGGCGGGCTCCCATGAGCACCGCAGCTCGGCCGGAGCGGATCCGTCGTGCTCCGTGACGGGATGAGGCTTCGTCTTCTTCGGTAGCAGCGGAGATCGTGCTGCCTCACAGGGACGTGCGGCTGCTTGTAGCCGTTGTAGATCGTGTGGAGAAAGAATAAAAGTAAAGTCCGTGTGGAAAATGAAACAGTCTGAGATCGTTCCGCGAGTAATTTCCTGTTTCGGTCCTTCAAGTTAAAACAGGAAAAGTCCTTTCCAAAATAAAACGTCGACTAAGATGAAAGAATAAAATGAAATGAATTCAAATAAATGTCTTATCGCCTCCATTAGTTTGCTGAGTCGTCTGGTAAAGCCTCGGGAGGCCTAGCAACTTGAGTAGGGTGGAAAAGAGAGAGGACAAAGAGAGTCTCTTAAAAATACCGAGTTAACTATAAAGACCCCTAGGGGTCTTGTGGTAGCTTGGGCATCTGAGTAAAAAGAGAAAGGTTTCTGGGAGCACAACCTTTTTAAGTCATGTTCCAGGTGACTCCCCCCTGGGAGGAGGGGTCAGGGGTCAGTGTGGCCCCCGGCCAATTGAGTTGTCAGGATTTGGCCCCCAGGGGCGGGCTTACAGTGGGGGACCCAGGAAGTGATTTTCTCTCACATGGAGATAAGATCTCCATGCTGGATTTTTAAATGTAAGGGGTCTCCTGAGGCCAGTTCCCAAGTTTTACGACTCTTTGTTATAAGTCAGATCACTGGGAACTCAGTCCCAACACGACTTTAATTCCACTTCTATCATGACACTGTTTCTACAATACCGTCAGGTTAGAAGCAAACACTGGGTAGTTTTTAGTGTCGGGAGTCCCTGTTGACTGTGTGTGGAAGCTGGGGGGAAGCTAGCTAGCTCCATGCAGCTGCATTAGCTGTTGCTAATCCCACAGCTTCAAGCTTTGGAATTAGCAACACAGTTCGGAAACTAGACCGGGGAACCGCTGCGCTAAGAAATGATTACATCAGCATTTTGACCTGCTGGGTGTCACTTTATGTTATTTAGTTGCCATCGTAGCCTACACTGTGTGTGAGGAAAGTGGGAGAGTAAAAAAACAGCGTGGACTTCTTCTGATTACTTGTGAGGTAGGCTTCTCCAAGCTTGTCTTCCGTTGCGCCACCTACTGTTCTGGCGGTGAATTGTTTTCAACACGGAGAGGTATAAATGAAACAGTGTCCGTCCGATCTGTCCGTTCGTCCGTCCGTAACGGATTCGTAGAAGCATACTGGAGCCTTAAGAAATCAAAGAAATAAAGAACTTCTGATTCATCTGCATGTGCGGCGGTTGATGCTCCTTCTAGTCCTGTATAACCAGATCTCTCATCCTTCCAGCTTGTTGTGCTACAATCAGGACTTCCGAGCTACATTCGCTCGTCGGGTTCAGGTTACAGATCCTGTGCATGATGCCCAAAAGCTCGCCGATTTGGGACTACGCTGACTACGGCTGCTACTGTGGAAAGGGAGGCTCTGGCACGCCTGTGGACAAGCTGGACAGGTCGTGATTCATTCACTCTCTCTCTACCATGACATACAAACGCCTTTTCTCCCTGTCTGAACACTTGTGTTGTCAAACCTGCGGGTGCTGCGAAGTGCACGACAACTGTTATGGTGACGCCGAGAAGCTCGAGGCATGCTCGTCCATTGTCAACTGGCCTTACTTCAATTTTTACTCCCATGACTGTGCCAAAAGAAGCAAGATGATCACCTGTGCCGGTGAGTGCACCGAGACGACAAGAGCGTGAAGTCATTAAAGAAGGAGAAATAACCTCCTAACCACCTTGTGCACTTTCTCCTCCTCAGAGAACAACAACGCCTGTGAGATGTTCATCTGCGAGTGTGACAGGAAGGCCACTGAGTGTTTCGCCAGATCGCCTTATAACCCCGAGAACAAGCGACTGCCCAGCGACCAATGTCAGTAGAAGACTTCTGCAGTTAATCGAACACAGGATCCACTCCCACACACGCACACCCATCACTGAGCTCTCAGGAGCGGCAGCAGTTTGTTTCGTCCCCTCATTGAAATACTCCACTGACTTTGTACTGTCACATTCTCAAGGTCATGGTTTTCTTTTCTCCTTCTTTCTCTGCGCTGCACCTCTATTGTTAGCTGTGGATCTGTATCCTGACAAGAAAGAAGTAGATCTGCATCTATCATTAACTGATGCCCGGTTATTCACCGGTATAATCCTAACTCAAGTTTCCAATAGAGGGCGCTCTCATCTTGCTCTTGAGGTTTACAGACTGTAGACTTTAATATTGGCAATTTATCAAATTATACAAATGCTTGCAGTACTCAATAAAGGTGATAATACAAATTATTAGGTTTGTGTGTGTGTGAATTTATAGAGTTTTTGTATTAGACCGCATGTCTTTTGTTCTGGAGAAAACTAGTGCCTCCAGAACTCAGTCTCCCAGGGTGCTACATTGTCATACAGAGGTGTGAAAACCGACCGGAGACACTAGTGTCAACCACCATTGGTCACTCTGAGTCCCTTGACCAATGAGATCACCAAGCCAATAGAAGGCCAGGTCTCCCCCTCTTTTTCCTCTTTCCATGCACCTTTCTAAGAGGAGCACACCGCTCTTCCTCGACCTTTTTCAACGAACCTTCTCAGAGGAGAAGGGTGGCTGTCCAGCTCACTCTTTAAACTCAAATCAACCTAACGGAGAAGAGGTGCAGCTTGCAGCCCACCTCAATAAGGAAACCTCCTCCCAATCAAAGCTCTACCAACCTTCAAGCGGCGACGCGATGTCCTGCCGGAGAACTTCCAACAGCAACTGAGCTGCAACGCACAACAGAACCACAAAGGCAGGAGTCACAAAACCAGCAAGACGACTTCACAGAACTTCAAACAGCACAGCACAGGGGGGTGGGGTGGGGGGGGCAACTTCCATTTTGGAAGCACGCTGACTCACACAGACACACACACGCATACTAACATACACATCTTTATATATTAAGTACACCGTTAGGAATTTGTGTTTTTATACCTTATTATATTCATAATAAATGTTTTTCTTTCACATTGTTTTTTATTAATGTTGCATAAGTAAATGTTGCCAAATTTGTTGCCAAACACTCACAAATTGTTGAGTGTTTGTTATGATGCAAGTTTATAGGCTGGTGTTAGAAAAGTTGAGCTTATCTAGACACGCAGCTCAAACACAGTCACACAACAAAACCACAACCACAACGCAGTTTGGCAACGCACTCGCCACAGTCCAAGCGAAGAGGAAACTTTTCGGTTGAAGCTTCGTATGTGTGAGAGCTGTGTTACTGACAAGCTGCTGTCAACATGTTTGTATTGTTAATGATCTAAAGCAGTGGACCCAAACTTTTTACAGTCCCGTACCCCTTCAGATATTCAATCTCCAGCTACGTACCCCCCACAGCGCGTGCGATAGGACACGAAAGATTGTGAGCTATGCAAAACGCAAATCAAATATTTCCCGCTTACCCCCTGAACCACTTTGTGTACCCCTGGGGGTACACATACCCCAGTTTGGGAACCAATGATCTAAAGGACTGAAATTATGACTTGAAACATCAATATGTGTTTGTCACATGTTGGTGTCTTGGTGTAACAGCCGTGAATAAAAAGACGATCTTCTGCATTCTGCTGTTGTCTCTGAATCGACGTGGTGATGATTTGTTGATGAGAAGATGCTCGACATTCGGATAAATTGCTGTGTAATTAAATTTATTGTGTTGTTGAGCGTTTGACTCGTGCTGGTTCATGCACATTTTCCATTTGGAGAGATATTTGTATTAAAGATCCTGTTACAGTTCAAATCCAGGTGTAGTTTGAGTTGTGTGTGTTGTTAGCTTCAATCAAACACTGTTTATTTCGAAAAAGGAGATCAGTAGTTTGGACTAATCTCTGATAAACAAGGCAGCGTCTTCTGAAATGTTTAAAACATGAAATTGACAAACAGCCTCAGACGACAAGAGAGAGTTGGAAGAAAACTGGGAGAAATGAGCTTTACTCAGAAAGACTGAGGAGAGGACTCATGGAATTAGTTATGAAAACAGAGAATGGAGTCACTGAAAGAGGTGCAGCAACCAAACCATTAATTTCTTTCTTTCTTTATATGATTATATATTAGTTGAAAATATAAAAACCTTTTTCTTGTTAAAGGAAAAAGAAAAGAAACAGAGTTATTCAGCTTTTTAATGACTTGACTCACGATTAATTGGAATACAAACATACATTACTTTTTAACAATATTTCCAATGAAACCTGGATGAGAACAACTTACCACACTCATGTATCAATCTCCTAGTTTTGCATCAATACTGAAGAAACCCACTTTATTTTATTATATATATATATAATTTTATCTTTAAATGTCTCTTTTTCTTTAGTTATAATACAGCACAATACACTGGCCACTGTAAGAAATCACACTTTTACAGATAAAGAGTAGAAAGTTCCACAGTATGAATCCATTCTCTCACCCAGTTAACATCGCTGTGTGGTCACTGAGCTGCTGAACTATGACTTCACAGAAAAGTTAAGCGCGTAGGAGTTTTTTTCTTGAATGTTGGTTCCTGTTTGAATCTCTGATGCTTGATATGAGGAGGACCTGAACTTTGAGCTGGAGCTGTGTCTGAAGGTCTTGACTCGCAGGATGAACGCCCTCCAGACTCTGTTTCTCTTGGCCACCGGCCTCTCTGTGGGTGAGTACAACTTCACAGAAAGCTTCACCCCCCATCTCCCTTTTGGAGAAATACAGTATTTGTGATTCATCTGCATGTGCGGCGATTGATGCTCCTTCTAGTCCTGTATAACCAGATCTTTCATCCTTCCAGCTTGCTGTGGTCCAAGGGCACCAATCCAAAGGAGGGCGCTTAACCAGTTCAGGACAGAAATCCAGTGCCTGATGTCTGACAGCTCGCCGGTTTTGGACTACTATGACTACGGCTGCTACTGTGGATATGGCGGCTCTGGCACGCCTGTGGACAAGCTGGACAGGTTGTGATTCATTCACTCTCTCTCTCTCTCTGTCATGAAATAAAAACGCCTTTTCTCCCTGTCTGAACACTTGTGTTGTCAAACCTGCAGGTGCTGCCAAGTGCATGACAAGTGTTATGGTGACGCCATGCAGCACAACGCATGCTGGCCCATCATCGACAACCCTTACACCGAGTTCTACGCCTACAGATGTGCCAAACAAAGCAAGATGATCACCTGTGGCAGTGAGTCCACCGAGACCAGCGTGAGGTTATTAAAGAAGAAGAAATAACCTCCTAACCACCTTGTGCACTTTCTCCTCCTCAGAGGACAACGACGCATGTGAGATGTTCATCTGCGAGTGTGACGGGAAGGCTGCCGAGTGTTTCGCCAGATCGCCTTATTACCCCGAGAACAAGCGACTGCCCAGTGAACGATGTCAATAGAAGACTTCTGCAGTTAATCGAACACAGGATCTACTCCCACACACGACACACCCATCACTGAGCTCTCAGGAGCGGCAGCAGCTTGTTTCGTACGCTCATTGAAATACTCACACTGACTTTGTACTGTCACATTCTCAAGGTCATGGTTTTCTTTTCTCCTTTCTCTGTGCTGCGTCTCTATTTTTCGCTGTGGATCTGTATCCTGACATGAAACACCAGTAGATCTGCATCTCTACTGATGCCCAGTTATTCACCAGTATGATCCGAACTCAAGTTTCCACTAGAGGGCGCTCTCATGTAGCTCTTTCTTCACTTGCTTGCTGAAAGTAGTTTATAGACTGTAGACTTTAATATTGGCAAATTAATCAAATTATACAAATGCTTGCAGTACTCAATAAAGAAGATACAAACAATTATTCAGTTTCTGTGTGTGAATTTATAGAGTTTTTATATAATTTGTGAAGTATTCAGTTGTATATTATTTTATACCTTGGTTAATGATGTCATCTTAATATAGTTGCAGTGTTGTGGTCCGTTGCCATTTCAGTCAAGTGTCCGAGCACATTGCTAGTTTGGACCAAGACGACGTAGTTGAGACCACAGCAAATTATTATGTTATCATGAATTAACTTGGTCTAAACTTTAAAATAACTGCACTACGATAGTAAACATTTATTTTTGGGTAGAATGTACACACATTGTATGTATCCTGATCAGGTTCAATGTTCACACTTACCACACGATAATGTATCGGAAGAATAATACATACATTACTATAATGTTCATAAAAATATCAACTAGAGAAAAAATACATATTTAAATTGTGATCAAAAAAGAAGACGCAACATATGATACAAAGTGGGAATCAATCAACACAGGAAGCAAAAAAATGGAGGAACATATAAAAAGTTAAGAAATTAACCTGTTGGTTTGACTTGTTTAGACTTTATTTAAACCTGCAGACGTTGAATCGTGGAGTTTGTCAGATTCGTTGCGAGAGACAGAAATACCTGTGATTGTTGTAAATATTTAATGAGCTGACCTCGTTTAGGGAAGCTCCTCCAGATTAGTGTGCATTATGTGTGCAGCAGTTTGCTCCATCAGTCTCTGGCTCCCTCTCTTTCTCTCCTCTCACACATCACACACACACACACACACAAACACACACACAAACACACACACACACACACACACACACACACACACACACACACACACACACACACTCCCAGCAGCCACATCGGCAGTGAGCGAGCCACATTTACACAACATGAACAAAAACCAACACACATGAACCAGCAGATCATTTCAGATTGTCAGTGTTCTCTCTGTAAACACAACCTTCGTGCAACATGGTGCTTTGTTGTGTCTGGCTCGCTGCTCTGGGGCCAACGGGCAAAAGTTCCCTGGACTCATGTTTTGAAATAAAAAAATAAATCATGCGACCTCGAGCTGGGACAGAGTTTTATTGACACGATATTGAAGTGGGTCAAACGAGTGTTTGTCTTTCAGGTGCACGGGGGTTGAACCTGCAACGCTTCGGGCCTCGATATTCAAGAGGAGGCTCCTGTAGGAGGGGGTCGTCCGAATGTGGAGCAGGGATCACATGTCACAAACATTTACATGGAACATGGTGGCAGCTCAACACGGGAAACTTATACATATATATATATATATATTTGAATATGTCGACCATTGAGCTGCTGTGTTTCTCTTTATTTCGTAAAGTCTGTTTCTTCACATTGATCTGTTTCTTTAATTACTGCGTATGTACTTAATGAACTTCTTCATTTCCTGCAACATTTAATGTACAGATAGCAAAATAAACCACTTAATTTCCCATGATGCATCTTCTCTGCATTGCTTCTGTGCGGTCTGACCTCACAGCACACTTCCCGCTCCTCGCGGCACAGTTAAATCATTTACAGCGCGGCCAGAAATTATATCTGTGCATGTGTGAGTGTGTTTGTCACGATTCAGACGAAAAGCTTGACTCCTCTCCAGAACCAGCGGAGTCACCTTCAGCGCTGAGACGAGTGGAGCTGACGGGTCCGAGTGGAAACACGTCTGCTCAGGACGTTCTCCCTGCCGGAGCCACCTCTGAGCCAGATGGACTCAAACAAGCTCCTGGCTTTAGGCTTGAAAGTTAAACATCTACACAGAAACAGCCCCTTTAAAAAATGGAAACAGGTTTATCTTGTACAGCTATTAAAAACATATCTTTTGCTCTATTAGACAGTTTGATATATTGTCGGATAAAGAAATCTCTTCTGTCCTTATACTGCACTTATAGAGAGTTTCTGGTGCAAAATAAGAAATATGATGTGAAAAGTAACTAAAAAATAGTTTGTAAAATTGCTTTAAAAACTAAATTAGTTGAAAATGAAGGAGACATTGTATTTCCTCATAATGAAAACTTGTATTAAATTGATTTAATAGGTGTTGTGTTTTAGTGCAAACCTCTTTGCAGTTATTATTTCTCTGATAATGTCGCAGCCTCTCTCAACAAAATTAAAAGTATCTGTTCAGTATATTAAGAAAAGTGACCCTTTTCTCTGAGGTTTCTTAGTACGGCAAAACGAATGGAAGAAAGGAAATATTGACGTTTAGTAACTGGATATGGGAAATTGTAGCTCAAATATTTGATATGAGATGGAAGAGGAAACAGGAATTGGATATTGTTTTAGTAAAAACAAGGATAGAAGACGAGAGGAGGTGGAAAGAAGAACAAATACATATTTTATTTTATCATATTGCATTACATTGCATATTGCAAATTGACATTGCTCTCCTGTTTTGCATTTAACTTTACTTTTTATATCTTTTTATCTTTTATATCTTTTTATTTTATACATTGTTTTTTTTTCTTATGTGTGTTGTATTTATTGTGTTTTTATGTTTTTATGTTCATTGTATGCACCAACAACCAGAGCAAAATCCAGGTTGGTGTAAACCCACTTTGCAATAAATACATTCTGATTCTGAAAATAGAAACTTTAAGATGAAGAAACCCACTTTAATTTATCATATACAGTATATTATTTTATTTATAAATGTCTCTTTTTCTTTAGTTATAATACATGACACTGTAAGAACTCTGTTTCTCTTGGCCGCCAGCCTCTCTGTGGGTGAGTACAACTTCACAGAAAGCTTCACCCTAGATCTCACTTGTGGATAAAGTATTTGTGATTCATCTGCATGTGCGGTGGTTGATGCTCCTTCTAGTCCTGTATGACCATATTTCTCATCCTTCAACCTTGTTGTGCTTCAGCCCTGTCTCAGCATCGCGTATCGCTCCTCGATTTCAAGAACCAGATAGAGTGCGGGATGTACAGCCGGCCGGCTTGGTACTACGCTGACTACGGCTGCTGGTGTGGAAAGGGCGGCTCTGGCCTGACTGTGGACCGTTTGGACAGGTCGTGTTTCATTCACTTTCTCAGCTCAGTGCTACCTTGACAAAAAAATGCAAATTCGCCCTGTCTGAACACTTGTGTTGTCAAACCTGCAGGTGCTGCAAAGCGCATGACCTGTGTTGGCGTTTCGCCATTAATCACCCCCAATGTAGGTTCATATTGGACCTCCCTTACTTCAGGTCCTACGACTACAGGTGTAACCCAGGAACTGGGGAGGTCACCTGTCTCGGTGAGTGCACCGAGACGACAAGAGTGTGAGGATTATTAAAGAAGAAGAAATCAACTCCTAACCACCTTGTGCACTTTCTCCTCCTCAGGGACCAACAACGAGTGTCAGGCGTTCATCTGCGAGTGTGACAAAGGGGCCGCCAATTGTTTTGCCACATCGACTTATGACAACCAGTACTGGAACTGGCCCAAAACCCGATGTCAAAGACGATCTTCTGTGTAAAGGTCTCTTTTTTTTTAATCGCTGCTGTTGTCTCAGAATCGACTTGGTGATGATTTAATGATGAGAAGATGCTCAGCATTCAGATAAATTGCTGTGTCATTAAATGAAATGTGTTGTTGAGCCTTTGACTCGTGCTGGTTCATGCACATTTTCCATTTTGAAAGATATTTGTATTAAAGATCCTGTCACAGTTCAAATCCTTGTGCAGTTTGAGTCGTGTGTGTTGTCAGCTTCTATCAAACACTGTTTATTTGCAAAAGGCGATGAGTAGTTTGGACTAATCTCTGATGAACCAGACAGCGGCTTCTGAAATGTTTAGAACATGAAATTGACAAACAGCCTCAGACTACCTGTCCTATGAGCTGGTGACGGGGCGTGCCCCCCGAGGGTATATATAAGGAGGACCTGAACCTTGAGCTGGACTTGTGTCTGAAGGTCTTGACTCGCAGGATGAACGCCCTCCGAACTCTGTTTCTCTTGGCCGCCGGCCTCTCTGTGGGTGAGTACAACTTCACAGAAAGCTTCACCCCCCATCTCACTTGTGGATAAATACAGTATTTGTGATTCATCTGCATGAGCGGCGGTTGATGCTCCTTCTAGTCCTGTATAAACAGATTTTTCATCCTTCCAGCTTGTTGTGCTCCAGCCCTGTCTATCAACAGCAAGTCACTCTACCATTCTCAGCAAATGATGCAGTGCACAATGCCCGGCAGCTGGCCGATTAGGGACGACTCTGGCACGCCTGTGGACGAGCTGGACAGGTCTTGCTTCATTCTCTTTCTCTCTACCGTGACATAAACACACCTTTTCGCCCTGCCTGAATACTTGTGTTGTCAAACCTATAGGTGCTGCCACGTGCACGACAAGTGTTACGATGACGCCCTGGAGCACCACCCATGCCGCACCATCTTCCACAGACCTTTCAAGTTATACTCCTATAACTGTGACGAAGCGAGCAAGATGATCACCTGTGGCAGTGAGTGCACCAAGAGGACAAGAGCGTGAGGTCATTAAAGAAGAAGAAATAACCTCATAACCACCTTCTGCACTTTCTCCACGTCAGAGGACAACAACGCAGGTGAGATGTTTATCTGCGAGTGTGACAGGAAGGCCGCCGAGTGTTTCGCCAAATCGACTTAACAACGATCACTATAACCTGCCCGGCCACCAATGACAGTAGAAGACCTCTGCAGTTAATCGAACACAGGATCCACTCATCACTGAGCTCTCAGGAGCGGCAGCAGCTTGTTTCGTCCGCTCATTGAAATACTCACACTGACTTTGTAGGAGGACCTGAACTGTGTCTGAAGGTCTCGACTCGCAGGATGAACGCCCTCCGAACTCTGTTTCTCTTGGCCGCCGGCCTCTCTGTGGGTGAGTACAACTTCACAGAAAGCTTCAGCCCCCATCTTCAAAGTATTTGTGATTAATCTGCATGTGCGGTGGTTGATGCTCCTTCTAGGCCTGTATAACCAGAATTCTCATGCGTCCACCTTGTTGTACTTCAGCCCTGTCTCGCCGTGGCAGGGCGATCCCCCAGTTCCAGCAAATGATCCTTTGCACGATGCCCGACAGTTCGCCGATTAGGGACTACGCTGACTACGGCTGCTACTGTGGAAAGGGCGGCTCTGGCACGCCTGTGGACGAGCTGGACAGGTTGCGATTCATTCACTCTCTCAGCTCAGAGCTATCATGACATACAAAGTCTTTTCTCCCTCTGAACACTTGTGTTGTCACACCTGCAGGTGCTGCGAAGTGCACGACAACTGTTATGGTGATGCTCAGCAGCACGACAAATGCTTGTCGATCTTCGACAGCCCTTACATCGAGTGGTACACCTGGAGCTGTGACGAAGCAAGCAAGACGGTCACCTGTGACGGTGAGTGAACAGAGATGACAAGAGCGTGAGGTTATTAAAGAAGAAGAAATAACCTCCTAACCACCTTGTGCGCTTTCTCCTCCTCAGAGATAGACAACGGCGAATGTGAGCAGTTCATCTGCGAGTGTGACAGGAAGGCCGCCGAGTGTTTCGCCAGATCGCCTTATAACAACGATCACTATAACCTGCCCAGCGACCGATGTCAGTCGAATACTTCTGCATTTAATCAAACACAGGATCCACTCCCACACACGACACACTCATCACGGAGCGGCAGCAGCTTGTTTCGTCCGCAAATACTCACACTGACTTTGTACTGTCACATTCTCAAGGTCATGTTTTTCTTTTCTCCTTCTTTCTCTGCACTTTATCTCTATTGTTAGCTGTGGATCTGTATCCTGACTAGAAACACCAGTAGATCTGCATCTCTCATTAACTGATTCACGGTTATTCACGGGTATGATCTTAACTCAAGCTTCCAATAGAGGGCGCTCTCATGAAGCTCTTTCTTCCCTTGAAATCAATGGTTTTGTGCACCTTGGGCATATCTGTGATGAAAAAGTAAAGATTTTAACCATTCTTGCAAAAAAAAGGCTTTTCTCACTGTTTCCATCGCTTTTGTGCACTTTGAACATTAGAAGAAGAGAAACCAGTTAGTTAACAGACTGTAGACTTTAATATTGGCAATTTCTCAAATTATACAATGCTTGCAGTACTCAATAAAGAAGATTAAAAAAATGATTCAGTTTGTGTGTGTGAATTTATAGACTTTTTGTATTATTTGTGAAGTATTCAGTTGTATAAATCCTTTTATAGCTTTTATATATTTTAGACCAAAACCAGAGCAAATTATTATGTTATCATGAATTAACTTGGTCTAAACTTTAAATTAATCGCACTACGATAGTAAACATTTATTTTTGTGTAGAATGAACACACAGTGTGTGTATCTTGATCAGGTACAACGTTCGCACTTACGACACGACAATGTATTGTAAGAATAATACATACATTACTATAATGTATAATGTTAATGCGTACACATACATTTGGATCATCTCTGCAGTTTTGATGCACTGATATATCACTGATATCCTCCTTAATCTACACAGTGTAAATACAGTGGACTAATTCAGAGTCAAACGCAGTGACTGAGTATAAAAATGGATGACGCATCTCCACTTCCTTCTCTTTTGCAGAAAAACACTTGAACGTACATTTTGTAAAAAAATTGAAACCATCTTTTGGAAAAACATATTGAGCATGCACATGGACTTTTATGTCTAGGTCAGGGGTCGGCACCCTGCGGCTCTGGAGCTGCGTGCGGCTCTTCAGTGAAGTAACTTATAAACTCTCTAGGAATATTTTTAATCAGCTTCCAAATATGGTTACATTAGGAATACATTGGGCCACTTTCACAGATTTGCTCTTTAATTTTCTCAGTTATTCTGCAGTAAAAATACACAAAAAATTATCTCAGCATAGTCAGAGGCACCATGAAAAGGAATCCACTCGAAGTAACTTATAACTCTCAAGGAATATTTTAAATCAGCTTCCAAATATGGTAACATAATGAATACATTCGTCCTTTTTTACAGATTTTCCCTTTAATTTTCTCAGTTATTCTGCAGTAAAAATATACAAAAATGTGTCTCAACATAGTCAGAGACACAATGAACATGAATCCACTCGAAGTTACTCATAACCTCTCAAGGAATATTTTTAATCAGCTTCCAAATATGGTTACTTTAGGAATACATTGGGCCACTTTCACAGATTTGCTCTGTCATTTTCTCAGTTATTCTGCAGTAAAAATACACAAAACTTTTTCTCAGCATAGTCAGAGACACCATGAACAGGAATCCACTTGAAGTAACTTATAACCTCTCAAGGAATATTTTTAATCAGCTTCCAAATATGGTAACATAATGAATACATTCGTCCTTTTTTACAGATTTTCCCTTTAATTTTCTCAGTTATTCTGCAGTAAAAATACACATATAATTATCTCAGCATAGTCAGAGGCACCATGAACAGGAATCCACTCAAAGTCAATTATAAATTGTAATTATATTTTTAATCAGCCTCCAAATATGGTTATATTATTTATACTTTTTTTTTTTTACAGACTTGCCCTTTAATTTGCGGTAAAAATACATGAGAAAAAAATTCCAATAAAATAAAGTTGTGTTTTTCGTAATTTTTGATCAGACAGCCGATCACAAACAGCCGATCACAAACAGGCCCCGCCTCCGCCCCGCCCCCTCCCTCAGAGAGACACACACAATGAGACCAGTACTGATCGGCTGCTTCTTATCAGTGGAAACAGTGAAAACAGCAAGTCTCTCTGGTCTCAGCTGCTAAGAGATCAGAGCAAAAGCTGCAGTTGGTTTGAATTGAGCTTCAGTTATGTTAAGGCTGTAGATATATCGTTTTATTAATTTCAAAGTGGACTACTTCTTATTTTATACATTTCCCAAAAATATGGGGAGGACTCAAATAAGCCTGCATAGTTCTGTGTTTCATTCATTTCAATGTGGGCCTTCACATTGCCAGTGTATTTTGTTCTTCCTCTTCATAGGAGTTTGGTTTTTATCCTTTGTTGTAACAGTTGTTGGGGGTGAGGTCCTGAGTGACCATCAAACAATAGGTTGTAAATACTTGAGGCCTACAAGGCCCAGCTGAAACCAGTTCAACCAGTTTCAGTCTTAAGTCACACCTTCTCTAGACAGCCTGGAGCCTCGCCTTGGTGGGGAAAGCATCTCCTGAACCCCCACTATGCCCCCCCCTCCAGCAGGGCCTGGTGGGGAGATGTTGCAGGCCGCTCTGCAAAAACCCAAATGAGACTCTGAAACGCCCACTGAGGTCGAATCCCCGCCCACTAAGGTCGGGACCCTGACATCTAATTGGCTGAGGGCAACACTGACCCTTGACCCCTCCTCCAGGGGGGCAGGTACCTCCCAGGTAGAACAAAACCCCTGTGCTCCCAGAAATCTGCCTCTTTTCCACGCTGCTCAAGTTGTTTTCTGACCTCAAGAGGTCTAACCACACGACTCAGTAACTAAGGAGGCGATTAGACGTTTGTTTAATATCATTTTATTTGAAGTCGTTTCATTTTCTTTTATCTCAGTCAAAGTTTTATCTTGATAGGACCTTTCCTGTTTTAACTTGAAAGATCGAAACAGGAAGTGCCCCGCTGGACGGACTCCGACACTTCCATAGACTTTACTTTTTCTTTTTTCCAACGATCTACAAACGGCTTCAAACCAGCCGTCCCCTGCAGAAGCGCGACGTTCATCCCGCTGAGGAGTATGAGACAATCCACTCCGTTCCTGTAAACCAGCACGTTCTCCGCTGTTACAGAAGAAAGGCGAAGTTTCATTCCGTCAAGGAGCACGAGGAATTCGCTCCCTTTTCCGGTCCAGCGGCTGAGCTCCGGAGCTCCGCTCGTGAAAGAGACCACGTGATTCACTGGCCCCCGACACATTCGCGCCGACTCGCAGGCACATCGCGAGGGTTGTACAGTAAGAGACTTGATTGTCTGGGCAGATACGTAGCATATTGTTTAATATTTGAGTGTATTTGTTTGTGGGATCTCCGTGTCTCATTGTTTAGCCACGACGATTCGGCTACTTCCGGTTCATTTCCGGTTACGGCCTTGTGCCACAGTTTTTAAGCGCCGTGACTAAACGTCTCCGGTTGCACTCGTTCCCGTCTGAAGAACCTTACAGAGATTTTACCGTCAGACTTCAGCACACAACGCCGTTTGAGTGCTGAGCGGTAAAGTAAATGTAACTTGTTGCTGACGGTGTTTTTAAGAGCTTCTTTGAACTCTCCTTGCATGCCTTCTCTTCTCTCTCTCTCTCTCCTTCTAAACCGACCTATACACCCGTTCCGATCTGTATTTAGAATACAGTTCATGTGACAGTTAAATCTATATTTAAAGGGCCTGAAAACATCTGGCTGCCATTTTGAAGCCAAAGCTCAACCAGAACAAATAATCCTTTGTTCCACCTCCTCCTTTGTGCCTCACACGTGGTCCGGCGGCCATTTGAGATTATTCATCGGTAGACCCGCCCTCAATTCTGGCTCTAAATTCATAACGAACCCGCCATTTTGTTTTGTAGTTTTAAGCCTAACATTGTCGGCCTCCATCTTGGATGTGACGTCACTACGTTACTGCGTCATCGCCACGCCCCCTCCCTTTTCTCTCTCGCTCTCTCACACACACACACACCCACACACACACACACCCACACAGACACTTTGATAGACACAGACAGATGCATACACACTCAGATACACATAGGTGGATACATGTGTCTTCTAAATTGTGATAAATGCTGCTGCTGTTGTGATCTTTGAAATATGGGAGTTTGTTAAGATGATGAATCATTAAATAACACTAACTTTATTTCACACACACACACATAGACACACACACACAGAGAGACACTTTGACACAGACACACACACACATAGAGACAGACATACATAGGTAGACCGCAGGTTGTCCATGTATTTTCCGAATTGTGATAAGTGCTGCTGCTGTGTTTATCTTTGAAATATTGGAGCTTGTTAAAATGAGGAATCATTGAATAACATAACTTTATTTCCCCTTTTTAATAAATACTTTTGTAATTAAAGTATCTGTAGTCTGTGATTATTTGTGCATAAGTGTGTGAATACAGCTGGATTATGATTGCCTGTGCTCGAACTTAGAAGCCTTCACTGTTTATTAAGTAATCGTTAATATTAAAATATTGACATTATTAATTTGACATTTATCATTATGAGACTGATAATTATAGCTTGACATCGTTGGTCCCTGGGAAACCAGGGTGGTGCCCCCCCTTTCTCAATTATAAATATAGATAGTATTATTCTTAAATTGATAATTTTATGGTTTTTGACTACTTATTTTCATTATTCTTGGTTGATAACCTTATCGTTGTTAATTGATAGCTGGTACTTTCTAATTGATAATTCCTATTTTCTCATTAGTGGTTTTATTGTTATTTGATTACTGATCATCTTCAATTAATAATTTAATTATTTTTGATAGATAATTTTTATTTTAATAATCATATTTCATGATTATTAATAATTAGCCAACGTCAAGTCTACTCCTATTGCACAACACAGTTAAAAATAGCAATGAAATATCAACAGTTTTCTTTGTTGTCGTTCTATAATTTCCTAAACTAGAGTTATAATATTTATAGTAGAACTATATATAAACGTTATAAGCTGTGTTTTCAAGTATGTTTTGCGGGTCCAGACAATTTGATTTTGGGGTAGAGGGGGCAAACGGCTCTTTTGATAGTACAGGTTGCAAACCCCTGGTTAATGATCTGAAGGACTGAAATTATGACTTGAAACATCAATATGTATTTGTCACATGTTTATGTTTGGGTGGAACAGCCGTGAACAAAATGATGATCTTCTGCATAAAGGTCTCTTTGTGTTTTTTTATTGTCGCTGCTATTGCTTTGAGAGATATTTGTATTAAAGATCCTATTACAGTTCACATCTGTGTGCGGTTTGAGTCGTGTGCTGCCAGCTTCAATAAAACACTGTTTATTTGCAAAAGGCGATGATTAGTGTTGTGCAATAGGAGTAGACTTGACGTTGGCTAATTAATAATAATCATGAAATATGATTATTAAAATAATAAAAATTATCTATCAAAAATAATTAAATTATTAATTGAAGATGATCAGTAATCAAATAACAATAAAACCACTAATGAGAAAGTAGGAATTATCAATTAGAAAGTACAAGCTATCAATTAACAATGATAAGGTTATCAACCAAGAATAATGAAAATAATTAGTCCAACACAATAAAATTATCAATTTAAGAATAATACTATCTATATTAATAATTGAGAAAGGGGGGGGGCACCACCCTGGTTTCCCAGGGGCCAACGATGTCAAGCTATAATTATCAGTCTCATAATGATAAATGTCAAATTAATAATGTCAATATTTTAATATTAACGATTATTAATTAAACAGTGAAGGCTTCTAAGTTCGAGCACAGGCGATCATAATCCAGCTGCAATCACATACAGATGCACAAATAATCACAGACTACAGATACTTTAATTACAAAAGTATTTATTAAAAAGGGGAAATAAAGTTATAATGTTATTCAATGATTTATCATTTTAACAAGCTCCGATATTTCAAAGATAAACACAGCAGCAGCACTTATCACAATTCAGAAAATACATGTAAAACCTGCGGTCTACCTATGTATGTCTGTCTCTGTGTGTGTGTGTGTCTGTGTCAAAGTGTCTCTCTGTGTGGGTGTGTCTATGTGTGTGTATGTGAAATAAAGTTAGTGTTATTTAATGATTTATCATTTTAACAAACTCCCATATTTCAAAGATAACAACAGCAGCTTATCACAATTTAGAACACGCATGTAACCTCTGGTCCATCTATGTGTCTCTGTGTGTATGTATCTGTCTGTGTCTATCAAAGTGTGTGTGTGTGTGTGTGTGTGTGTGTGTGTGTGTGTGTGTGTGTGTGTGTGTGTGTGTGTGTGTGTGTGTGTGTGTGTGTGTGTGTGTGCGAGAGAGAGAGGAAAAGAAGGGGCGTGGCGATGACGCGTAGTGACATCACATCTAAGATGGAGGCCGATCATGATTCGTGGAATCAAGGCCTAAAAACTCTCAAAATGGCGGATTGACTACAAAACAAGATGGCGGAGCCGTTATGAATTTAGAGCCAGGATGGGAGGAGAGAGAGAGCGGAGGCGTGGCAATAATAGACTCAAAATGGTGGGTTTAACTTAACGTTATCCAAAATGGAGTCTATGTTAATGACACCATGTGGCCGGAGCGCACACTGGTGGTCGTCACATGAATTACACAAAGGAAATTTTAGACAAAGAGAATTCTTATCTCTGCTTGGCTTTGGGGGCCGAATGGTTTCCAGATGTGTTCAGCCTCTCTAAGCATAGATTTAACTATGTGACATGACCTGTATTATAAATACAGGTCAGAAGTGTGTATAGGTCGGTTTAGAAGGAGAGAGAGAGAGAGAGAGAGAGAGAGAGAGAGAACATGAGAAAACATGTAAGGAGAGTCCAAAGAAGCTCTTAAAAATACGTCTGAGATGAGTTAACAGTTGTTACGGACCTATAAGAAATGGCTCGTGAGGCCCGGAACACATCAAATAAACGAATCAGAAACAACTGTTGCCACTAAATAATAACAAATGTTTATTGGTTGAAACAAATATTTAGAAAGGCAACAAACCAAAAGGGTTGGAGGTTCCCGGCCAAAACAAACAAAAGAGAGGGGAACACTGAGCCAGCCATCGGCCGTCGAAGTCAGTGTTCAGCCCCGAACTAAGTCTGCCTAAATAACCCACTACCTAAATGAAAGAAAAAGGTTATCCGAAAACAGGACTACCGGGAACCCCCGAACCAACTACCAACATAACAAAAGCTCAAAAGGACTTCTGGCATGGGGGAAAACGGAGCCTCGGTCTCCTCACCCGTTCACCTGCATGGAAGAATAGAGAGAGAAAGAAATTCACAGCCTCCTTAAGTCAGCTCCGGGCTGACGAGGTGATGAGTCTCACCTGAGGACTGGCTGCGTGGAGAGAGAGAGAAAGGTGAAGAGAGGCACAAACACACACACACATTCTCACACAGAGCCCCACCTCCTGGCCACACGTAACACCCCCACCCAGAGCTTGTGAATAGCCGGGGGCAAACGTGAAGACCAGGGAGGAAGGAAAAAAAAACACATTCACAAGACCTAACACCGTGACAACGTGTCGGCCGAAAAAACACTGGCAACCACACTAGGAAGTCCAAGCCAACAAACTCTGTCAGTGACGACCAAGTCACACCACAAAATCAACTAGACACGGCCTATCACAATAGACACGGCACTCACAGTTGGAATCAACAGAAACACTGAAGACCCAACATGTGATCTCGGACGAGCCCCCAAATATGTTACGGACCTATAAGAAATGGCTCGTGAGGCCCGGAACACATCAAATAAACGAATCAGAAACAACTGTTGCCACTAAATAATAACAAATGTTTATTGGTTGAAACAAATATTTAGAAAGGCAACAAACCAAAAGGGTTGGAGGTTCCCGGCCAAAACAAACAAAAGAGAGGGGAACACTGAGCCAGCCATCGGCCGTCGAAGTCAGTGTTCAGCCCCGAACTAAGTCTGCCTAAATAACCCACTACCTAAATGAAAGAAAAAGGTTATCCGAAAACAGGACTACCGGGAACCCCCGAACCAACTACCAACATAACAAAAGCTCAAAAGGACTTCTGGCATGGGGGAAAACGGAGCCTCGGTCTCCTCACCCGTTCACCTGCATGGAAGAATAGAGAGAGAAAGAAATTCACAGCCTCCTTAAGTCAGCTCCGGGCTGACGAGGTGATGAGTCTCACCTGAGGACTGGCTGCGTGGAGAGAGAGAGAAAGGTGAAGAGAGGCACAAACACACACACACATTCTCACACAGAGCCCCACCTCCTGGCCACACGTAACACAGTGATTCACCCCTCAGCCCTCAAGCGAGCGTTGTGGGCCGAGGTTCTGATCGGTGAAATCACTGCAGACTCACACAGACGTTAACAGTGCGGGCGGAGGCGCTTCTCGCGGCCCTATTTACTGCAACACAAAACATTGCGATCCAACCGGAAACCGGAAGTAGCGGCTCGGAGTAGTGGCCGGCTAAAACAATGGAACACGGAAGTTCCATCAACAAAATACACTCAAGTATTAAATCAACACGCTACATATTAAAACTAACATCTGCCCAGACAACATAAGCCTCTTACTGTGACCGTGATTTCGTGGGTTGCATGCGACTTGGCGCGAATCCCCGGAGGTTCAGTGAATCGCTTGAAGTTTCTCAGACGGGCTCTCGTGAGCACCGCAGCTGGGCCGGAGCCGATCCGTTGTGCTCCGTGGCGAGATGAGGTTTCGTCTTCTTCTGCAGCAGCGGAGATCGTGCTGCCTCACAGGGACGTTCGGCTGCTTGTAGCCGTTGTAGATCGTGTGGAGAAAGAATAAAGTAAAGTCCGTGTGGATAAGGAAACAGTCTGAGATCGTCCAGCGAGCAATTTCCTGTTTTGGTCTTTCCAAGTTAAAAACAGGAAAAGTCCTTTTCAAAATAAAAACGTCAACTAAGGTAAAAGAAGAAATGAATGAAATGAATTGAAATGAACAAAACAAATGTCTTATCGCCTCCGTTAGTTACTGAGTCGTGTGGTTAGACCTCTTGAGGTCAGAAAACAACTTGAGCAGCGTGGAAAGGAAGATGACAAAGAGAGTCTCTTAAAAATACCGAGTTAACTAGTAGAACCCCGGAGGGGTTCTGTTGTCGCTTGGGCATCTGAGTGAAGAGAGAGAGAAGTCTGTGAGTTCAGCCCTTTTAAGTCATGTCTCAGGTGACTCCCCCCTGGGAGGAGGGGTCAGGGGTCAGTGTGACCCTCCAGCCAATTGAGTTGTCAGGATTTGGCCCCCAGGGGCGGGCTTACCGTGGGGGACCAGGACGTGATCTTTTGCCACATGGAGATAAGGGCCCATGCTGGATTTTTAAATGTAAGGGGTTACCCGAGCCTGGCCTAAGGTTTTACGACCCTTTGTTCTAAGTCGGATCACTGGGCCTTGCCCAACAGTCCCCCTTTGACCTGGGAAGTGGGTCGTTACCCAGTTTCCAGGGCACGCTAGGGTCGAGAGTCCAGTGATAATCCATGAGAGGTAATCCTTGAGTGGAGTTGAAGCATTGAAAGTTAGTTCATCATGAGGCATAAATGTCTTTGAGGCATGAGTCTAAACAGAGAGAGGTAATTGTCTGGGCAGACAGAGGCTAGACAACATATATTCTAAAACACGGCGCACATTTCAATTTCACATAATGCTTATCGGCAGTTATTGTTAACATACTGATGAATTTCGGTGAAGAGTGAAATGAAAGAAAAGTGGAAAAAGGAACAGAAGAAAATGTTTGAGTAGGTGCTGTTGTTTTGAGGTAATCATGTGTGTTATTCTGTCAAACCAAAACATTTAGAACGGCGAGTCACGTTCTGTTGTTCGCTAATCTGTGAATATATGGTAAATCCTATTTCTAGGTTTGCAAATCTACAGATATTGAAATTTTTCTGCCAAGACTGAATTGCCAAGTGTACCCGTGAGGGCTGCACAACCGTAGTGGTAACGACTTCAAAATCCTCAACGAGGTCTAAGGAGTTCACTACCTGAACATACGTTATACAATTTACTGACAGGGGGTCTAAAGCATGCAGCTATTGATGGAGTGAGTGGTTTGAGCGGTCTTTGTTTTAAAATTGGGATTTCTTCCCCCCCCCCTTTCAGGTGTGGAGGTGAGAGGGGGTTTCTGGCAGCGCCTCGGTCCTTCCCAGTCATTGAAGTCATCTTTAGGAGTGGAGAAGGAGGGCAACTGCTTCTAGGTTCGCCAACGGGGTTCAGTGTCTGGTCTCTTAGGGGAGCCTGGAGGAACACGTGGCACAATGTCTCTCATTGCTTCATCCACACATCTCCGTATTAATTCCTCTGTGCCAGGATGCATCCCATGTGTTGGATTTCGGTCACCATCACTATACTCCTGGTATTGATGAGGTTTCCTTTGGTTACAGCCCCTACTTCTCTGTGGAGAGGGATTCAGGTGCTGAGGTCGAAACTGTTTGTGGGGCTGGTTGAAATCCTCACCCCCTTGGTTTTGAGGGGCACCCTGTTGGAAGGGTCGTTGTTTCTGGTTCTCTTTGCTGGGGTTCATCCTGGCGTGGGGAAAGTTGTCATGTTCCAGCGCCGGGTCCACATTGAGTTGGACTTGAACTGCCAGAACCACGGTGTCGTCTTCGTTACACCCTCGGTTGTCTGGGTCGAAGCGATAAATGTCTTTTTCCAGGGGCTCTTGCCGCCGGTTGCGGATTTCCTCTCTTTGAGGGGGTGCTGAGTCATCAGTGTCTTTTGACTCGAATGTGCCACGGTACTCATCTTCGTGGCCACCATCTCTTGCACCGGGGTTGGCGGACCATCCAGGACGCGACCGTGAGTCATGGTGCGCCTCTGCCTGAGTGGCAGACTGGGAATCTCCTTCAGCCCTCCAGGACGGAGTCCTTCCGTCGTTGTGATGTGGATCAGCATGGCTCCGTGCAGGATGTGTTCCTTCTGGCTGGAGTGGATGCTGTGTGTCCGCTGGACAGGCATTTGATGTTGCCTCATAGCGGTCGCAGGTCACTGCACGTCTAGGGGTTGAGTCCTGCTCCCCCTTTGGTGTTGAGTGGGTCGGAGCGGTGGACTGCTGGGTGTGTCTGGCTCTCCAGAGCAAAGCTCCCTCTGCATGAGGGTTGTGCTCGCAGCTGTTCTCCCAGTGTCTCTTTTCCGCTGGCTCCACCGGGAATGACGTCAGCTCCTGGCCCTGTCATCAGGGATCTCAGCTGGAGGGGGGGACAGCTCTGTTTGACTGTGCCCCCCTTTCTGCTGACCTTTGACCTGCGCATGCTCCTGCACCGCCTGGTCCTGTTCTTTGCGGGTCTCGATGATGTGCCGCAGGTGGGAGTTTTTTTTTTTTCCTGCTCCGCTCGACATGCTGCTTGCATGGCTATGAGCGCCTTCGCATGTTCTTGGGTCTGCAGCTCGGCTCTCTGCTGGTAGAGGAGTGTCAGTTGACCCAGAGCATGGGGTATTCTTGGATGCGGCCCAGTGGGGTTGATGAGTGCATGGACAGTTCTTGATCTTACGATCGCAGGTACTTATTTCATACTCACTCAACTCACTCACCGCATCATTAGAAAAAAATTACTCAGACTGGCTACAGTCTCTAATAGGACCTCTGGTCCTGAGGGAGCACTTGCCCCACGGTGTTACATGCTACTCATCTTCTGAGTGCGAAAAGGCACCTGGTGGACTGCTCACGCTTGCTTAGAAAAAGTGGGTAAAACACTTAATTAAAAAAACTACACCACAAGATGCACAGGTGAGCTTCACCCTGTGTCTATAAAGTGTCAATGAAGGATAGCTCGGTGGCTCAATCCTTAAGACCTAGTTGTTCAACAACTAGTCTTCACAAAACTAGTCTCTCAAATCTAGTTTGTCTCCTTAAGATCAAAAAGCATGCAGAAAATCTCCAATAAAATTACCAACTACTGAAACGCAGTCAGCAACCAACCAAAGTTACACAAAAGTCTGCTTAGCAAAGGGAATTAAGAATAAAGAAACTTCAAAGAGAAATTAGTTTCGAACCTATGTCTCTCTTCAAAGATTAATCATAATTATTGTGCATTGAGATGACACAACCACTTATATGCTAGAAGCAACCAACCACGGATACACAAGGCACTAGTATACCTGCTTGGGACAGATGCAAAGGGATTACAATAAAAATTTTCAAAGAGAAATAAATTCCTAGAATTATTTTTCTCTTTTCTTAAATTATTTATGATTCTTGTGCCTCGAGAACACAACCACCGATTGCAATCTGCAGCCAATTACGGATACAACAGGCACTGGTATATCGGTTTGGTAAAAGTTCAAATGAATTAAAAATAAAACTTTGCAAATAAGAATAAATTTCCAAAATTATTTTCTTCTTCAACAACGAATCATGATACCAATGAGAGAAAGGAAAAGTTTTGGAAAAAAAATTAATTTTTCAAAAAAAATTAAATTTTTCAAAAAAAATTAAATTTCTGGAAAAAAAGAATCTGGATTATTGTACACAGTATTATGATACAGCTGGAGTTAGATCGCCTCACACGGGGCACCATTTATGTTGTGCAATAGGAGTAGACTTGACGTTGGCTAATTAATAATAATCATGAAATATGATTATTAAAATAATAAAAATTATCTTCAATTAATAATTTAATTATTTTTGATAGATAATCTTTATTATTTTAATAATCCCATTTCATGATTATTAATAATTAGCCAACGTCAAGTCTACTCCTATTGCACAACATTAGTTTCAACTTATCTCTGATGAACCAGACAGCGGCTTCTGAAATGATATATGATTATATATAAAAGTTGAAAACATAAAAACCTTTTTAATGACTTCACTCACGATTAAGTGGAATACAAACGTACATACATAACTTTTTTGTAATATTTCCAATGAAACCTGGATGAGAACAACCAACCACACTCATGTATTAATCTCCCGGTTTTGCAGCAAAACTGGAATTAATAACTTAATAGAAGTTGTTTTTCAGTGCAAACCTCTTTGCAGTAATTATTTCTCTGTATAATGTCGCAGCCTCTCTCAACAAAATGAAAAGTATCTCTTCAGTATATTTAGGAAAGTGACCCTTTTCACTGAGGTTTCTTAATACAGCAGAACGAATGGAAGAAAGCAAATAATGACGTTTATTAACTGGAGATGGGAAATTGTATCTCAAATATTTGATATGAAGAGATGGAAGAGTACGGACCCCCCCAGGGGACGGGGGGAAAAAAAATGATGGGTGAAAAAAAAAAAAAAAAAAGGACTTTTGCGAGAAAGTTTATTATTCAGAAAGTTGATTATTCAGCTGCCGCTGAATAACTATTACCAGCACTGCTCCAGGATCAGAACAGACGCTCATTAAGCCGGTCGTCCTGTGTGTGTCTGTGTCTGCTTCCTCCTCACTTGCTTTACACTTTAACAATAAACACCAGCACTGATCCGAAGTCATGATCGGTCATCATAGGATAATAACTAAAAAATACATGTGATTATCAGTTTTAGTGAAGAGGAACAGAGTCAAGCATACACACACACGCACACAACCCTCCCCCCCCCCCCACACACACAGTATCCCATGACAGACCCTGCAGTCAGTATCTCATAATTATGAGATACTAAGTTATAATAATGAGATGCTAAGTCATAAGACTGTGTGTGTGTGTAAGGCGGTTGACCCCGCAGCTGCTCAGCCTCGGCTTCCCTGCTCTGTGGCACCCGCCCACAACCCGTATCTCGGGACCTCGCAAAAGTCTTGCGAGATCTCGCAAAAGTCCGTTTTTTTTTCACCCATCATTTTTTTTCACCCTGTCCCCTGGGGGGCTCCGTAGAAGAGGAAACGGGATATGGATATTGTTTTTTGAAAAAACAAGGATGGAAGACGAGAGGAAGAGGAAGGAAGAACAAAATATAACTTTAAGATGAAGAAACCCACTTTATTTTATCTTATACATAATTTTATTTTTAAATGTCTCTTTTTCTTTCGTTATAATACAGCACAATACACTGGTTACTGTAAGAAATCACACTTTTACAAATGAAGAGTAGAAAGGCCCATAGTGTGAATCCTTTCTCTCACCTCAGTTAACATCGCTGTGTGGTCACTGATTAAAGATTTTATTATCAAATGCACAGAGATAACATTAAGCAGTCGCTGGCAATAAAATGCTTGAGTCACAGCATTTCATTGCCAGCGAACTGCTGAAATATGACTTCATAGAAAAATTAAGCACGTAGGAGTTTTTCTCTGGAATTTTGGTTTGTGTTTGTATTTCAGATCCTGTTCAGTGTGAGGGGTGCGACCCTGTGTCGTATAAGCAGGTGACGGGGCGGGCCCTCCCGAGGGTATATATAAGGAAGGCTTGAACTGTGAGCTGGAGCTGTGTCTGAAGGTCTTGACTCGCAGGATGAACGCCCTCCGATCTCTGTTTCTCTTGGCCGCCGGCCTCTCTGTGGGTGAGTACAACTTCACAGAAAGCTTCACCCCCCATCTCCCTTGTGGATAAATGCAGTATTTGTGAATGATCTGCATGTGCTGCGGTTGATGCTCCTTCTAGTCCTGTATAACCAGAATTCTCATCCTTCCAGCTTGGTGTGGTCCAATGGCACCAATCCCCGAACGGGCGCTCCCCCAGTTCAGGAACATGATCTTGTGCAAGATGCCCAAAAGCCGGCCGATTTGGCAACTAGCTGACTACGGCTGCTACTGTGGAAAGGGCGGCTCTGGCTCGCCTGTGGACGATCTGGACAGGTCGTGATTCATTCTCTCTGTCAGTTCAGTGCAACCATGACATAAAAACACCTTTTCTCCCTGTCTGAACACTTGTGTTGTCAAACCTGCAGGTGCTGCCAAGTGCACGACAACTGTTATGGTGAAGCCGAGAAGCTCAAGCAATGCAACCCTTACTTCAAGTTCTACGCCTACAGCTGTGACGAAGAAAGCAAGACGGTCACCTGTGACGGTGAGTGCACCGAGACGACAAGAGCAGGAGGTTATTAAAGAAGAAGACATCACCTCCTAACCACCTTGTGCACTTTCTCCTCCTCAGAGAACAACAATGCATGTGAGATGTTCATCTGCGAGTGTGACAGGAAGGCCACTGAGTGTTTTGCCAGATCGCCTTATAACCCCAAGTACAGGCACTGGCCCCAAGAACGATGTCAGTAGAAGAATTCTGCAGTTAATCGAACACAGGATCCACTCCCACACACGACACACCCATCACTGAGCTCTCAGGAGCGGCAGCAGCTTGTTTTGTCCGCTCATTGAAATACTCACACTGACTTTGTACTGTCACATTCTCAAGGTCATGGTTTTCTTTTCTCCTTCTTTCTCTGCGCTGCGTCTCTATTGTTAGCTGTGGATCTGTATCCTGACAAGAAACATCAGTAGATCTGCATCTCTCATTAACTGATGCTTGGTTATTCACAGGTATGATCCTAACTCAAGTTTCCACTAGAGGGCGCTCTCATGAAGCTCTTTCTTCCCTTGCTTGCAGAAAGTAGTTTACAGACTGTAGACTTTAATATTGGCAATTCATCAAATCATACAAATGCTTGCAGTACTCAATAAAAAAGATTAAAAAAATTATTCAGTTTGTGTGTGTATGAATTTACACACACAAATTGATGAGTTCTTGTATTATTTGTGAAGTATTCAGTTGTATATATTATTCTATAGCTTTTATATATTTTAGACCAAAACCAGAGCAAATTATTATGTTATCATGAATTAACTTGGTCTAAACTTTAAATTAACTGCACTGCGATAGTAAACATTTTTTTTTGTGTAGAATAAACACACAGTGTATGTATCCTGATCAGGTAAAACGATGACACTTACGACACAACAATGTATTGTAAGAATAATACATACTTGTCTATAATGTATAATATTAATGCGTACACACTCATTTTGATCATCTCTGCAGTTTTGATGCACTGATATATCACTGATATCCTCCTTAATCTACACAGTGTAAATACAGTGCGCTAATTCAGAGTCAAACGCAATGACTGAGTATAAAAATGGATGACAAGTCCCCACTTCCTTCTGTTTTGCAGAAAAACATAGTAGGAAATACACGGAGCTGGAGTCGGTGTGTGTGTGTGTGTGTGTGTTTGTGTGTCTGTGTGTGTCCTCCCAGACAGCGCACACACAAACAGGCCCCGCCTCCGCCCCGCCCCCTCCCTCAGAGAGACACACACAATGAGACCAGTACTGATCGGCTGCTTTTTATCAGAGGAAACAGTGAAAACACCAAGTCTCTCTGGTCTCAGCTGCTAAGAGATCAGAGCAAAAGCCGCAGTTGGTTTGAATTGAGCTTCAGTTATGTTAAGGCTGTAGATATATCGTTTTATTAATTTCAAAGTGGACTACTTCTTATTTTATACATTTCCCACAAATATGGGGAGGACTCAAATAAGCCTGCATAGTTCTGTGTTTCATTCATTTCAACGTGGGCCTTCACATTGCCAGTGTATTTTGTTCTTCCTCTTCATAAGAGTTTGTTTTTTTCCTTTGTTGTAACAGTTAAAAATAGCAATGAAATGTCAACAGTTTTCTTTGTTGTCGTTCTATAATTTCCTAAAGTAGAGTTTTATTATATATAGTGTAACTATATATAAACGTTATAAGCCTTGTTTTCAAATATGTTTTGCGGGTCCAGACAATTTGATTTGGGGGTAGAGGGGGCAAACGGCTCTTTTGATAGTACAGGTTGCAAACCCCTGGTTAATGATCTGAAGGACTGAAATTATTACTTGAAACATCAATATGTATTTGTCACATGTTGGTGTCTGGGTGGAACAGCCGTGAACAAAATGATGATCTTCTGCATAAAGGTCTCTTTGTGTTTTTTTATTGTCGCTGCTATTGCTTTGAGAGATATTTGTATTAAAGATCCTATTACAGTTCACATCTGTGTGCGGTTTGAGTCGTGTGCTGCCAGCTTCAATAAAACACTGTTTATTTGCAAAAGGCGATGATTAGTTTCAGCTTATCTCTGATGAACCAGACAGCGGCTTCTGAAATGATATATGATTATATATAAAAGTTGAAAACATAAAAACCTTTTTAATGACTTCACACATCAATATGTATTTGTCACATATTGGTGTTTGGGTGTAACAGTCAACAGTGACATGACTCATGATTAAGTGGAATACAAAAGTACAAACATTACTTTTTCGTAATATTTCCAATGAAACCTGGATGAGAACAATCAACCACACTCATGTATTAATCTCCCGTTTTTGCAGCAAAACTGGAATTAATAACTTAATAGAAGTTGTTTTTCAGAACAAACCTATTTGCAGTAATTATTTCTCTGTATAATGTCGCAGCCGCTCTCAACAAAATGAAAAGTATCTGTTCAGTATATTAAGAAAAGTAACCCTTTTATCTGAGGTTTCTTGATACAGCAGAACGAATGGAAGAAAGTAAATAATGCCGTTTATTAACTGGAGATGGGAAATTGTAGCTCAAATATTTGATATGAGATGGAAGAGGAAACGGAAAATGGATATTGTTTTTGAAAAAAACAAGGATAGAAGACAAGAGGAGGAGGAAGGAAGAACAAAATATGTGTTTACAGCAACTGTAAACTGTATCAACAGCCCAATACAATCCCAACAGTGAAACATGGTGGTGGCAGCATCATGCTGGGATGTTTTTGAGATGCAGGGACAGGACGACTGGTTGCAATTGAAGGAAAGATGAATGCGGCCAATTACAGAGATATCCTGGAAGAAAACCTCTTCCAGAGTGCTCTGGAACTCAGACTGGGCCGAAGGTTCACCTTCCAACAAGGCAATGACCCTAAGCAGACAGCTAAAATAAACAAAGGAGTGGCTTCGGAACAACTCTGTGACCATTCTTGACTGGCCCAGCCAGAGCCCTGACCTAAACCCAATTGAGCATCTCTGGAGAGACCTGAAAATGTCTGTCCACCAACGTTCACCATCCAACCTGACGGAACTGGAGAGGATCTGCAAGGAAGAATGGCAGAGGATCCCCAAATCCAGGTGTGAAAAACTTGTTACATCATTCCCAAGAAGACTCATGGCTGTACTGGCTCAAAAGGGTGCTTCTACTCAATACTGAGCAAAGGGTCTGAATACTTATGACCATGTGATATTTCAGGTTTTCTTTTTTAATAAATTTAGATAGATAGATAGATAGATTACTTTATTCATCCCCGAAGGGAAATTAAGTCGTCATAGCAGCCGGTATACTTGAATACAATAAAATACAATACAATAGAATTCAATAAAAAATATTGAGGTAGAAAGAATAAAAACAGAAACACAAGATTAATAGGTAGATAAGGTGCAGTGGCAAGATGATGGTAATAGTACTGATGATATGATGGTAATGTTATTGTTAGACAGTATTTAAAAATAGTACAGTATATATAGTATATAATATATAATATAAGATAATATATATTTATATATGATAGTAATTATACCAATATAATAGCAGTATATAGTAATAATGGCAGCAACAGTATATATAATAATAATAATAGTAATGTTATATTTGCAAAAATTTCTACATTTCTGTTTTTTTCTGTCAAGATTGATGAGAAATAAAATGAACTTTTTTGATTTTAGCAAATGGCTGCAATGAAACAGAGTGAAAAATTTAAAGGGGTCTGAATACTTTCCGTACCCTCTGTATGTTTATAAATGGCAGTGGCATGGCCACCCTGTACCTTGCACATGTTTAAATTAAAAACATGAATATATGAACCCGTGTAATATTTGAATAGCTTAGCATTGAATGCACAATATCAGGGTAGTTATGTTTATACATGGCCCTAGGCCCAGTTTAATATAAAACACAATTTTATACAATATATATAGTAGGGGGTCCCTGCTCCATCTCTCCACCTGTTTGGGGGTCCTTGGCTTGAAAAACGTTGAAGACCCCTGCCTTATTATATTCATAATAAATGTTTTTCTTTCACATTGTTTTTTATTAATGTTGCATAAGTAAATGTTGCCAAATTTGTTGCCAAACACTCACAAATTGTTGAGTGTTTGTTATGATGCAAGTTTATAGGCTGGTGTTAGAAAAGTTGAGCTTATCTTGACACGCAGCTCAAACACAGTCACACAACAAAACCACAACCACAACGCAGTTTGGCAACGCACTCGCCACAGTCCAAGCGAAGAGGAAACTTTTCGGTTGAAGCTTCGTATGTGTGAGAGCTGTGTTACTGACAAGCTGCTGTCAACATGTTTGTATTGTTAATGATCTAAAGCAGTGGACCCAAACTTTTTACAGTCCCGTACCCCTTCAGATATTCAATCTCCAGCTACGTACCCCCCAAAGCGCGTGCGATAGGACACGAAAGATTGTGAGCTATGCAAAACGCAAATCAAATATTTCCCGCTTACCCCCTGAACCACTTTGTGTACCCCTGGGGGTACACATACCCCAGTTTGGGAACCAATGATCTAAAGGACTGAAATTATGACTTGAAACATCAATATGTATTTGTCACATGTTGGAGTCTTGGTTTAACAGCCGTGAATAAAAAGACGATCTTCTGCATTCTGCTGTTGTCTCTGAATCGACGTGGTGATGATTTGTTGATGAGAAGATGCTCGACATTCGGATAAATTGCTGTGTAATTCAATTTATTGTGTTGTTGAGCGTTTGACTCGTGCTGGTTCATGCACATTTTCCATTTGGAGAGATATTTGTATTAAAGATCCTGTTACAGTTCAAATCCAGGTGCAGTTTGAGTTGTGTGTGTTGTCAGCTTCAATCAAACACTGTTTATTTCGAAAAAGGAGATCAGTAGTTTGGACTAATCTCTGATAAACAAGGCAGCGTCTTCTGAAATGTTTAAAACATGAAATTGACAAACAGCCTCAGACGACAAGAGAGAGTTGGAAGAAAACTGGGAGAAATGAGCTTTACTCAGAAAGACTGAGCAGAGGACTCATGGAATTAGTTATGAAAACAGAGAATGGAGTGACTGAAGGAGGTGCAGCAACCAAACCATTAATTTCTTTCTTTCTTTATATGATTATATATTAGTTGAAAATATAAAAACCTTTTTCTTGTTCAAGGAAAAAGAAAAGAAACAGAGTTATTCAGCTTTTTTTAATGACTTCACTCACAATTAAGTGGAATACAAACGTACATACATTACTTTTTAACAATATTTCCAATGAAACCTGGATGAGAACAACTTACCACACTCATGTATCAATCTCCTAGTTTTGCATCAATACTGAAGAAACCCACTTTATTTTATTATATATATATATAATTTTATCTTTAAATGTCTCTTTTTCTTTAGTTATAATACAGCACAATACACTGGCCACTGTAAGAAATCACACTTTTACAGATAAAGAGTAGAAAGTTCCACAGTATGAATCCTCTCTCTCACCCAGTTAACATCGCTGTGTGGTCACTGAGCTGCTGAACTATGACTTCACAGAAAAGTTAAGCGCGTAGGAGTTTTTTTCTTGAATGTTGGTTCCTGTTTGAATCTCTGATGCTTCATATAAGGAGGACCTGAACTTTGAGCTGGAGCTGTGTCTGAAGGTCTTGACTCGTAGGATGAACGCCCTCCAGACTCTGTTTCTCTTGGCCACCGGCCTCTCTGTGGGTGAGTACAACTTCACAGAAAGCTTCACCCCCCCATCTCCCTTTTGGAGAAATACAGTATTTGTGATTCATCTGCATGTGCGGCGATTGATGCTCCTTCTAGTCCTGTATAACCAGATCTTTCATCCTTCCAGCTTGCTGTGGTCCAAGGGCACCAATCCAAAGGAGGGCGCTTAACCAGTTCAGGACAGAAATCCAGTGCCTGATGTCTGACAGCTCGCCGGTTTTGGACTACTATGACTACGGCTGCTACTGTGGATATGGCGGCTCTGGCACACCTGTGGACGAGCTGGACAGGTTGTGATTCATTCACTCTCTCTCTCTCTCTCTGTCATGAAATAAAAACGCCTTTTCTCCCTGTCTGAACACTTGTGTTGTCAAACCTGCAGGTGCTGCCAAGTGCATGACAAGTGTTATGGTGACGCCATGCAGCACAACGCATGCTGGCCCATCATCGACAACCCTTACACCGAGTTCTACGCCTACAGATGTGCCAAACAAAGCAAGATGATCACCTGTGGCAGTGAGTCCACCGAGACCAGCGTGAGGTTATTAAAGAAGAAGAAATAACCTCCTAACCACCTTGTGCACTTTCTTCTCCTCAGAGAACAACGACGCATGTGAGATGTTCATCTGCGAGTGTGACGGGAAGGCTGCCGAGTGTTTCGCCAGATCGCCTTATAACCCCGAGAACAAGCGACTGCCCAGTGAACGATGTCAATAGAAGACTTCTGCAGTTAATCGAACGCAGGATCTACTCCCACACACGACACACTCATCACTGAGCTCTCAGGAGCGGCAGCAGCTTGTTTCGTACGCTCATTGAAATACTCACACTGACTTTGTACTGTCACATTCTCAAGGTCATGGTTTTCTTTTCTCCTTTCTCTGTGCTGCGTCTCTATTTTTCGCTGTGGATCTGTATCCTGACATGAAACACCAGTAGATCTGCATCTCTACTGATGCCCAGTTATTCACCAGTATGATCCGAACTCAAGTTTCCACTAGAGGGCGCTCTCATGTAGCTCTTTCTTCACTTGCTTGCTGAAAGTAGTTTATAGACTGTAGACTTTAATATTGGCAAATTAATCAAATTATACAAATGCTTGCAGTACTCAATAAAGAAGATACAAACAATTATTCAGTTTCTGTGTGTGAATTTATAGAGCTTTTATATTATTTGTAAAGTATTCAGTTGTATATTATTTTATGGCTTGGTTGATGATGTCATCTTAATAAAGTTGCAGTGTTGTGGTCCGTTGCCATTTCAGTCAAGTGTCCGAGCACATTGCTAGTTTGGACCAAGACGACGTAGTTGAGACCACAGCAAATTATTATGTTATCATGAATTAACTTGGTCTAAACTTTAAAATAACTGCACTACGATAGTAAACATTTATTTTTGGGTAGAATGTACACACATTGTATGTATCCTGATCAGGTTCAATGTTCACACTTACCACACGATAATGTATCGGAAGAATAATACATACATTACTATAATGTTCATAAAAATATCAACTAGAGAAAAAATACATATTTAAATTGTGATCAAAAAAGAAGACGCAACATATGATACAAAGTGGGAATCAATCAACACAGGAAGCAAAAAAATGGAGGAACATATAAAAAGTTATGAAATTAACCTGTTGGTTTGATTTGTTTAGACTTTATTTAAACCTGCAGACGTTGAATCGTGGAGTTTGTCAGATTCCTTGCGAGAGACAGAAATACCTGTGATTGTTGTAAATATTTAATGAGCTGACCTCATTTAGGGAAGCTCCTCCAGATCAGTGTGCATTATGTGTGCAGCAGTTTGCTCCATCAGTCTCTGCCTCCCTCTCTTTCTCTCCTCTCACACTTCCCACACACACACACACACACAAACACACGCACACACACACACACACACACACACACACACACTCCCAGCAGCCACATCGGCAGTGAGCGAGCCACATTTACACAACATGAACAAAAACCAACACACATGACCCAGCAGATCATTTCAGATTGTCAGTGTGCTCTCTGTAAACACAACCTTCATGCAACGTGGTGCTTTGTTGTGTCTGGCTCGCTGCTCTGGGGCCAACGGGCAAAAGTTCCCTGGACTCATGTTTTGAAATAAAAAAATAAATCACGTGACCTCGAGCTGGGACAGAGTTTTATTGAAACGATATTGAAGTGGGTCAAACGAGTGTTTGTCTTTCAGGTGCACGGGGGTTGAACCTGCAAAGGTTCGGGCCTCGGTATTCAAGAGGAGGCTCCTGTAGGAGGGGGTCGTCCGAATGTGGAGCAGGGATCACATGTCACAAACATTTATGACATGGAATATGGTGGCAGCTCAACACGGGAAAGTTATACATATATATATATATATATATTTGAATATGTCGACCATTGAGCTGCTGTGTTTCTCTTTATTTCGTAAAGTCTGTTTCTTCACATTGATCTGTTTCTTTAATTACTGCGTATGTACTTAATGAACTTCTCCATTTCCTGCAACATTTAATGTACAGATAGCAAAATAAACCACTTAATTTCCCACGATGCATCTTCTCTGCATTGCTTTTGTGTGGTCTGACCTCACAGAACACTTCCCGCTCCTCGTGGCACAGTTAAATAATTTACAGCACGGCCAGAAATTATATCTGTGCATGTGTGAGTGTGTTTGTCACGATACAGACGAAAAGCTTGACTCCTCTCCAGAACCAGCGGAGTCACCTTCAGCGCTGAGACGAGTGGAGCTGACGGGTCCGAGTGGAAACATGTCTGCTCAGGACGTTCTCCCTGCCGGAGCCACCTCTGAGCCAGATGGACTCAAACTAGCTCCTGGCTTTCGGCTCGAAAGTTAAACATCTACACAGAAACGGCCCTTTTAAAAAAATGGAAACAGGTTTATCGTATACAGCTTTTGAAAACATATCTTTTGCTCTATTAGACAGTTTGATATAGTGTTGGATACAGAAATGTGTTCTGCCCTTATACTGCACTTACAGAGAGTTTCTGATATATAATGTGAAAAGTAACTCAAAAATAGTTTGTAAAATTGCTTTAAAAACTAAATTAGATGAAAATGAAGGAGACATTGTATTTCCTCATAATGAAAACTTGTATTAAATTGATTTAATAGGCGTTGTTTTTTAGTGCAAACCTCTTTGCAGTAATTATTTCTCTGTATAATGTCGCAGCCTCTCTTGACAAAATTAAAAGTATCTGTTCATTATATTAAGAAAAGTGACTCTTTTCTCTGAGGTTTCTTAATACAGCAGAACGAATGGTAGAAAGTAAATAATAACGTTTATTAACTGGAGATGGGAAATTGTAACTCAAATATTTGATATGAGATGGAAGAGGAACTGGAAAATGGATATTGTTTTAGAAAAATCAAGGATGGAAGACGAGAGGAGAAGGAAGGAAGAACAAAATATAACTTTAAGATAAAGAAACCCACTTTAATTTATTAATTTTATTTTTAAATGTCTCTTTACCTTTAGTTATAATACATCACAATAAAATGGTCACTGTAAGAAATTGTCACACCGCGGTGAGATCATGTCTTGTTTTGTGTTTTTTGTCTCGTCATTTCCGGTTTTATTTTGAAAAATAACTCTCCTCTCGTTTCAGGTCACTTGCCCTTCCTCATGTGTCACCGGTCTGATCGTCTCCCCTGATTCCTGATTGTGTCCACCTGTTCCCTTTTCCCCCATGTGTTCATATAGTCTGCGTCTCCCTTTGTCTTGTGCCAGTGTGTCGTCTTTTGTCGTCATTCCAGCCCGTGCCATAGATACAAGAGTCATAGTCTTAGTTTTGCTTAGCCTCGTGCTTATAGTTTTACCTCAGTTGAGTGATTATTCTTTGTAGCCTTTTTGTTTCAGTGTTTAGTCTTAGTTAGGTTTATAGAATGAAGCTTTGTTTTTCCTCCCTTTGGAGCGCTTTTGTTTAATTGTTATTTTTGTATTGCAGTATTAAGATAGCGTTTTCCTCCTTTTTGGAGCGACTTTATTTTTGTACCATAGTTTACTCTGTGTGGAGGTGTAAATAAAACATTCTCCTAACACATCCGCTCTGCGTCTGAGTCCTGCCTTTCGCCCGGCCTGACAGAAATCACACTTTTACAAATGAAGAGTAGAAAGTTCCACAGTGTGAATCCTCTCTCTCACCCAGTTAACATCGCTGTGTGATCCCTGAGCTGCTGAACTATGACCTCACAGAAAAATTAAGTGCTTAGGAGTTTTTCTAGCTTTTTGCACATGTTGGTTGTTGTTTGAATCTCAGATCCAGTTCATTGTGAGGGGTGCGACCCTATGTACTATGAACAGGTGACGGGGAGGGCCCCCCTGAGGGTATATATAAGGAGGACCTGAGCTGGACTTGTGTCTGAAGGTCTTGACTCGCAGGATGAACGCCCTCCGGACTCTGTTTCTCTTGGCTGCCGGCCTCTCTGTGGGTGAGTACAACTTCACAGAAAGCTTCACCCCCCCCATCTCCCTTGTGGAGAAATACAGTATTTGTGATTCATCTGCATGTGCGGCGGTTGATGCTCCTTCTAGTCCTGTATAACCAGATCTTTCATCCTTCCACCTTGTTGTGCTTCAGCCCTGTCTCAGCATCGCGTATCGCTCATCGGCCGGCAGGCTTGGTACTACATTAACTACGGCTGCTGGTGTGTAGCGGCGGGTCTGGCACGACTGTGGACCGTTTGGACAGGTTGTGATTCATTCACCTTCTCAGCTCAGTGCTACCATTACATAAAAACGCAATTTCGCCCTGTCTGAACACTTTTGTTGTCAAACCTGCAGGGGCTGCCAAGCGCATGACCTGTGTTGGCGTCGCGCCATAAATCACCCCCGATGCAGGTTCTTAGTGGAGCTCCCTTACATCAGGTCCTACGACTACAGGTGTTACCCAGCAAGCGGGACAGTCACCTGTCTCGGTGAGTGCACCAAAAAGACGATCTTCTGCGTAAAGGTCTCTTTGTTTTGTTTTTTGTCGCTGCTGTTGTTTCAGAATCGACGTGGTGATGATTTGTTGATGAGAAGATGCTCGACATTCAGATAAATTGCTGTCATTAAATGAAATGTCTTGTTGGTACTTTGACTCGTGCTGGTTCATGCACATTATCCATTTTGAGAGATATTTGTATTAAAGATCCTGTTACAGTTCATATCCGTGTGCAGTTTGAGTCGTGTGTGTTGTCAGCTTCAATCAAACACTGTTTATTTGTAAAGGGTGATGAGATGTTTGGACTAACCAGGCAGCGTCTTTTGAAATGTTTAAAACAGGAAAATGACAAACAGCCTCAGACTACAAGAGAGAGTTGGAAGAAAAGTGGGAGAAATTAGCTTTACTCAGAAAGACTGAGGAGAGGACTCATGGAATTAGTTATGAAAACAGAGAATGGAGTCACTGAAAGAGGTGCAGCAACAAACCATTCATTTATTTCTTTACTTTATATGATTATATAAAAAAGTTGAAAATATAAAAACTTTTTACCTGAAATGGAAGAAGAATAAATCAAGAGTAAAGACGCTTTTTTTAATGACTTGACTCACGTTTAAGTCGAATACAAACGTACATACATTACTTTTTTGTAATATTTCCTATGAAACCTGGATGAGAACAATCAACCACTCATGTATTAATCTCCCGCTTTTGCAGCAAAACTAGAATTAATAATCAATCAAGTTTTATTTGTATAGCCCACATTCACAAATCACAATTCGTCTCATAGGGCTTTAACATGGTGTGACATCCTCTGTCCTTAACCCTCAACAAGAGTAAGGAAAAACTACTAAAAACCTTTTTAACAGGTAAAAATATGTAGAAACAGGACGGACAGAAGTGCAATAGATGTCAAGTGTTAAGAAAACATCATCAGGATTAAAGTTTTTAGCAGCATCGATGAGGGTAAACATTTTTTCAATACTATATGTGAAGCAGTCCTGCTGCAATCATAGTCTCTGGTCAGCAGCAAGATCACGATCCAGCATCAGGATGGGATCCACTATAGTCCACAGTTATTGTCCACTGCCACCAGTTAGAATCCATTATCAGCTGCCGCCTCGGTCCTGGTCCACCATCAGCCGATGCCAGCGCGACAAAGGATCCTCCATTACCACTACGATCAGCAGGCACGATACAGAATCCACCGAACTGGATCCACCATTGCGATCCACAATCATATCCATTGTTGGGACTGAGTTCCCAGTGATCTGACTTATAACAAAGAGTCATAAAACTTGGGAACTGGCCTCAGGAGACCCCTTACATTTAAAAATCCAGCATGGACCTCTTATCTCCATGTGGCAGAAGATCATTTCCTGGGTCCCCCACTGTAAACCGCCCCTTGGGGCCAAATTCTGATAGTTAATTGGCCGGGGGCCACACTGACCCCTGACCCCTCCTCCCGGGGGGAGTCACCTAGAACATGACTTAAATAGGCTGAGCTCACAGAAACCTTTCTCTTTCTACTCAGATGCTGAAGTTGCACTGGACCCCCAGGGGTCTTCCTAGTTAACTCAGTAACTTAAGGAAGCAATAACTAAGTCTCTTTGTTCTCTTTTCCACCCTACTCAAGTTGCAACAGACCTTCCGAGGCCGACCACGCGACTCAGTAACTAAGGAGGCGATTAGACGTTTGTTTAATATCATTTTATTTGAAGTCGTTTCATTTTCTTCTTTTATTTCAGTCTAAGTTTTATTTCTGATAGGACTCTTTGCTGTTTTAACTTGAAAGGCCGAAACAGGAAGCACCCGCGGGACGGCACTTCCACAGACTTTTTCTTTTTCACGATCCACAAACGGCTTCCACAAAGCCGTTCCCTGCAGAAGCGCGACGTTCATCCCGCTGAGGAGTAAGAGGCAATCCACTCCGTTCCTGTAAAGCAGCACGATCTCCGCTGTTACAGAAGAAGACGAAGTTTCATTCCGTCAAGACAGCACGAATAATTCGCTTCCTTTTCCGGTCCAGCGGCCGAGCCCGGAGCTCCGCTCGTGAGAGAGACCACGTGATTCACTGGCCCCCGACACATTCGCGCAGACGCGCAGGCACATCGCGAGGGTTGTACAGTAAGAGACTTGATTATCTGGGCAGATACGTAGCATATTGTTTAATATTTGATTGTATTTGTTGCGAGACCGCTGAGTCTCATTGTTTTAGCCGGCTACGACGAGCCGCTACTTCCGGTTCATTTCCGGGTTTTGTGTTAGTGCTTGAGCGCCGCGAGGAAAGCCTCCGCCCGCACTGTTAACGTCTGTGTGAGTCTGCAATGATTTCACCGATCAGAACCTCGGCCCACAACGTTCGCTTGAGGGCTGAGGGGTGAATCACTGTTAATCTATCTCTGGCGTGTTTTTAAGAGCTTCTTTGAACTCTCCTTACATGTTTTTCTCTCTCTCTCTCTCTCTCTCTCTAAACCGACCTATACACACTTCTGACCTGTATTTATAATACAGGTCATGTCACATAGTTAAATCTATGCTTAGAGAGGCTGAACACATCTGGAAACCATTCGGCCCCCAAAGCCAAGCAGAGATAAGAATTCTCTTTGTCTAAAATTTCCTTTGTGTAATTCATGTGACGACCACCAGTGTGCGCTCCGGCCACATGGTGTCATTAACATAGACTCCATCTTGAATAACGCAAGTTAACCCACCATTTTGAGTCTATTATTGCCACGCCTCCGCGCTCTCTCTCCTCCCATCCTGGCTCTAAATTCATAACGGCTCCGCCATCTTGTTTTGTAGTCAATCCGCCATTTTGAGAGTTTTTAGGCCTTGATTCCACGAATCATGATCGGCCGCCATCTTAGATGTGACTGCGTCATCGCCACGCCCCTTTCTTTTCTCTCGCTCTCTCTCTCACACACACACACACACACCCACACACACACAGACACTTTGATAGACACAGACAGATACACACACACAGAGACACATAGATGGACCAGAGGTTACATGCGTGTTCTAAATTGTGATAAGCTGCTGTTGTTATCTTTGAAATATGGGAGTTTGTTAAAATGATAAATCATTAAATAACACTAACTTTATTTCACATACACACACATAGACACACATACACAGAGAGACACTTTGACACAGACACACACACACAGAGACAGACATACATAGGTAGACCGCAGGTTTTACATGTATTTTCTGAATTGTGATAAGTGCTGCTGCTGTGTTTATCTTTGAAATATCGGAGCTTGTTAAAATGATGAATCATTGAATAACATTATAACTTTATTTCCCCTTTTTAATAAATACCTTTGTAATTAAAGTTTCTGTAGTCTGTGATTATTTGTGCATAAGTGTGTGAATACAGCTGGATTATGATTGCCTGTGCTCGAACTTAGAAGCCTTCACTGTTTATTAAGTAATCGTTAATATTAAAATATTGACATTATTAATTTGACATTTATCATTATGAGACTGATAATTATAGCTTGATATGTTGGTCCCTGGAAACCAGGGTGGTGCCCCCCTTTCTCAATTATTAATATAGATAGTATTATTCTTAAATTGATAATTTTATTGTTTTTGACTAATTATTTTCATTATTCTTGGTTGATAACCTTATCATTGTTAATTGATAGCTTGTACTTTCTAATTGATAATTCCTATTTTCTCATTAGTGGTTTTATTGTTATTTGATTACTGATCATCTTCAATTAATAGAAAAAATATTTTTGATAGATAATTTTTATTATTTTAATAATCATATTTCATGATTATTAATAATTAGCCAACGTCAAGTCTACTCCTATTGCACAACACCATGGTGCGGCCACAGCTGTGGCCCTGCATCCGCGGGCGCTAAGGCACAGAAACCCCGGGAAAGGGGTCAAGTTAGTAACATGTACTGATGAGATAAGAATTACCTTGATGTGTTAGGGATGGAGAAAAGGAAGGAGAAGCAGGAGGGGCAGGAAAGAGAAGCTCCGTGTGTCTTGTGTCATAAATTCCACTAATTAGCTCTAACTATAAGCTTTATCAAAAAGGAAGGTTTTGAGTCTACTTTTAAACGAACAGAGCGTGTCTGCTTCCCTAACTGAAAGTGAGAGATTATTCCACAGCAGTGGGGCTTGATGGCTAAAAGCTCTGGCTCCTACTCTACTTTTAGAGACTTTAGGGACGACAAGTAAACCTGAGTTCTGGGATCGGAGTGCTCTAGTAGGTTGATATGGTATTAAGATCTCTTTAAGGTAAAAAGGTGCCATATCATTAAGGGCCTTGAAGGTGAGGAGGAGAATTTTAAATTCTAGTCTTGATTTAACAGGAAGCCAGTGTAGCGATGCTAATACTGGAGAAATGTGCTCTCTTTTCTTAGTTCTTGTCAGGACACGTGCTGCGGCATTTTGGACCAGCTGCAGTCTGAGTCTTTAACGACTTACTGCTGGAGCCTGATAATAGTGAATTACAGTAGTCCAGTCTCGATGTAACAAAGGCGTGGACTAGTTTTTCTGCATCTTTTTGCGAAAGGACATGTCTGATTTTTGAGATATTACGCAAGTGGAAAAACGCGGTCCTAGAAATTTGTTTTAAGTGACTATTAAAGGACAAATCAGGGTCGAAGATCACTCCCATGTTCCTGACTGTTTCATTGGAAGCAAGGGCAATGTCATCTAGCGCAGCTATATCATTAGATAATGTTTCTCTAAGGTGTTTAGGGCCGAGTATTATAACCTCAGTTTTATCTTAGTTTAATAAGAGAAAATTGTGGGTCATCCAGGTTTTTATGTCCTTGAGACATGCTCGAAGTTTAGTTAATTGATTACTTTGATCAGGTTTTATTGACAAATATAACTGGGTGTCATCCGCATAACAGTGAACATTTACCGAGTGTGTCCTGATAATGTTTCCTAGTGGAAGCATATATAATGAGAATAAAATTGGGCCGAGCACAGACCCCTGTGGAACACCATGGTTAACTTTGGTGCGCACAGATGACTCATCATTCATTTGTACGAATTGGGAGCGATCAGAAAAATATGATTTAAACCAGTTTAGGGCCGTTCCTTTAATGTTAATTAACTGTTTTAGTCTTTGTAATAAAATTTGATGGTCAATTGTGTCGAATGCTGCACTGAGATCTAACAGAACAAGGACAGACACAAGTCCCTGATCTGAAGCTATTAGAAGGTCATTAGTGACTTTTGCCAGGGCTGTCTCTGTGCTGTGATTGGTTCTAAACCCAGACTGAAAGTCTTCATATATATTATTTTCCTGGAGAAACTCACACAGCTGATTGGCTACAACTTTTTCTAAGATTTCAGAGAGGAAGGGGAGATTGGATTGGATTGGGTTTTTTGAGTAGGGTTTGATTACAGCTATTTTAAAAGACTGTGGTACATAACCTGATGATAATGACAGATTGATTGTGTTAAGTAACAAACTATCTATTAGGGGCAGAATTTCTTTAAGTAATTTAATTGGAATCGGATCAAAGATACAGGTTGTTGGTTTAGAACCTGAGATTATTTTGGTAAACTGATCACGGGTGATCAGAGAGAAGCTGTCTAAGTAATGGAAAGGATTCTCAGCCGTTTCTGAGATCTCTGTTGTCGGGAGGGTATTAGTGCCAATTGAGGGCAGGAGATGGTTGATTTTATTTCTAATAGTTAGAATTTTATCATTAAAAAAGGTCATAAAGATATTGCTATTTAGGGATCGAGGAATACTGGGTTCGGTGGAGGTGTGACTCTCTGTCAGCCTGGCTACAGTGCTGAAGAGAAACCTTGGGTTGATTTTATTCTCTTCTATTAGTTTTGAATAATAGGCAGCTCTTGCTTTGTGGAGAGCCTTTTTATATTCTTTAACACTACTCTTCCAGTCTAGGAGATTTTCAACACTGTTGCTGGAGCGCCACTTCCTTTCTAATTTTCTTGATATTTGTTTCAACTCATGTGTCTTGGAATCATACCACGGAGCTAATTGACTATGTTTTACACATTTCTTTTTTAGAGGCGCTATTGAGTCTAATGTTAATCGTAACGAGTCTGCAGATGTAATCGGAATTATTTCCTTGAATTTAGCTATAGCACTATCAGGTAGACATCTAGAAAATTAGTTTTTTATTAGGGGCATATATTCAGATAATGAAAAATCGAAGGTTATTAAATTATGGTCTGATAGTACTGGATTGCACGGAAGTACTGTTAAATGTTCAATTTTGACACCGTATGATAATACAAGGTCAAGTGTGTGGTTACAACAATGAGTAGGTTGATGTACACACTGACTAAAACCAATTGAGTCCAGTATTGAAATAAATGCTACGCTCAGGCCATCTTTATTATTGTCAACATGAATATTAAAGTCACCAACAATAATAATTTTATCGGTCTTTAGGACTAGGTTTGATAAAAACTCAGGGAATTCTGTTAGAAATTCAGTATAAGCCCCAGGAGCACGATAAACTACAGCAAATATGATTGGCTGTTGGTGTTTCCTGGATTGACGTGGAAGATTAAGAACAAGACATTCAAATGAGTTGTAGCTGAGTTTAGGTTTAGGATTAATTGATAGACTGGAGTTAAAAATAGCAGCAACTCCACCTCCTCGCCCGAGTTCCCTGGGAACGTGTGAATTTATATGACTGGGGGGAGTAGATTCATTTAAACTGACATATTCATCAGGATGCAGCCACGTCTCAGTAAGGGACAATAAATCTATATTGTAGTCTGAGACTAGTTCATTAACTAAAATAGCCTTTGAGGACAGTGATCTTAGGTTTAAAAGACCACATTTGAAAGTCTTAGTTTCCTGTGTTGTTCCAGAGGTTGTGTTCATTTGTATAAGATTATTGTGAGTTCTCTGTTATTGTTTAATTTAAATAATTGAATCGGACGGTAGACAGAGACAGTCTCTATGCGGTTGGGTGACTGATCCAGAGGGAGCGCAGAGAAGTGTTTAGCACTGCAGCTCTGCTTCCTGGTCCCAACTCTGGGTTGTCATGTAATAGACTGGGTAATATTCCTAGATAAGAGAGCTGCTCCATCCCAAGTGGGATGAACGCCGTCTCTCCTAACAAGACCAGGTTTAATCCAAAAAGTTTGCCAATTATCTACAAAGCCCACACCATTTACAGGACACCACCTCGATAACTTAATAGACGTTTTTTTTCAATTATTTCTCTGTATAACGTCGCACCCTCTCTCAACAAAATGAAAAGTATCTGTTCAGTATATTAAGAAAAGTTATCCCTTTATCTGAGGTTTCTTAATACACCAGAACGAATGGAAGAAAGCAAATAATGACGTTTATTAACTGGAGATGGGAAATTGTAACTCAAATATTTGATATGAGATGGAAGAGGAAACGGGAAATGGATATTGTTTTTGAAAAAATAAGGAAGGAAGACCAGTGGAGGAGGAAGGAAGAACAAAATATGTCTTTAAGATTTAGAAACCCACTATATTTTATGATAAATATAATTTGATTTTGAAATGTCTCCTTTTCTTTAGTTATAATTAGGGCTGGGCAAGTTAACTAGTTAATTACGAGTTAACTCATCACTTATTTAACTCAACTAATTATTTTATCTCGCATTAACTCAGGTTTGATTATTTATTGTTTTATTGTGAAAGTCAGGCTTTTATTTTGTGAAAGTCTGTTGCTGACTGCTGCGGAACCGGAAAAAAGAAAATAATTGGCGGATAAACAACCATTGATAAGGCTACGGAGCTTTTACATGGCCATTTTCATTTTAAAGTCCTTCCAGACGGCGGAGTCGACAGAACCAAAGTTATTTGTAGCCACTGCCAAGGTGAATTTTCTTATCACCGGAGTACTTCCAGTCTAAAATATCACCTGAATGCAAAGCACACAGTTGATATCAGCAAATCACTCAACGAAACAGCGAGTGGAGCGAGACTTCGGCAGACTACGTTAGACGCAGGGAGGAGTATACATTTTTCATAACGAAGAGGATAACATTAATGCCCTGGCAGTGGCATTGAGCTTTAATTTAGTATTTGCTTTGATAACATTGTTAAGTTGAGATTTACACTGAATATTTTATTTAACTGCTACTGTATTAAATGCTGATGTTAAAAGTGTTTGCACAACAAATGTTATGGCACTTTCGTTCATATGGCAGAACATTGAAAATAAAATTGCGCCATACACTACTTTTTAATTCATTATTGGATTTTGTGTATACAAATGCGATTAATCGTGATTAATCAGGGAAATCATGCGATAAATCGCGATTAAAACTTTTAATCGTTGCCCAGCCCTAGTTATAATACATCACAATACAATGGTCACTGTAAGAAATCACACTTTTACAAATGAAGAGTAGAAAGTTCCACAGTGTGAATCCTCTCTCTCACCCAGTTAACACCACTGTGTGGTCCCTGAACTGCTGAACTATGACCTCACAGAAAAGTTCAGTACATAGGAGTTTTTCTCTAGAATTTTGGTTTGTGTTTGTATCTCAGATCCTGTTCACTGTGAGGGGTGCGACCCTATGTTGTATAAACAGGTGACAGGGTGTGCTCCCCGAGGGTATATATAAAGAGGACCTGAACTTTGAGCTGGAGCTGTGTCTGAAGGTCTTGACTCACAGGATGAACGCCCTCCGAACTCTGTTTCTCTTGGCCGCCGGCCTCTCTGTAGGGTAACAAATTCACAGAAAGCTTCAGCCCCTAATCTCAATTGTGGATAAATACAGTATTTGTGATTCATCTGCATGTGCTGCGGTTGATGCTTCTTCTAGTCCTGTATAAACAGATTTCTCATCCTTCCAGCTTGTTGTGCTCCAGCCCTGTCTATCAAAGGCAGGTCACTCTACCATTCTCAGCAAATGATGCTGTGCACAGTGCCTGGCTGATTAGGAAAACTCTGGCACGCCTGTGGACGAGCTGGACAGGTCTTGCTTCATTCTCTTTCTCTCTACCGTGACATAAACACACCTTTTCGCATTGCCTGAATACTTGTGTTGTCAAACCTACAGGTGCTGCCAAGTGCACGACAACTGTTACGGTGACGCCCTGGAGCACCACCCATGCCGCACCATCTTCCACAGCCCTTTGAAGTTATACTCTTATAACTGTGACGAAGCGAGCAAGACGGTCACCTGTGACGGTGAGTGCACCGAGACGACAAGAGCGTGAGGTTATTAAAGAAGAAGAAATAACCTCCTAACCACCTTCTGCACTTTCTCTTCGTCAGAGGACAACAACGCATGTGGGATGTTTATCTGCGAGTGTGACAGGACGGCCGCCGAGTGTTTCGCCAGATCGCCTTATAACAACGATCACTATAACCTGCCCAGTGACCGATGTCAGTAGAAGACTTCTGCAGTTAATCGAACGCAGGATCCACTCCCACACACGACACACCCATCACTGAGCTCTCAGGAGCGGCAGCAGCTTGTTTCGTACGCTCATTGAAATACTCACTCTGACTTTGTAGGAGGACCTGAACTGTGAGCTGGAGCCGTGTCTGAAGGTCTCGACTCGCAGGATGAACGCCCTCCGAACTCTGTTTCTCTTGGCCGCCGGCCTCTCTGTGGGTGAGCACAACTTCACAGAAAGCTTCACCCCCCCATCTCCCTTGTGGATAAGTAAAGAACTTCTGATTCATTTGCATGTGCGGCGGTTGATGCTCCTTCTAGTCCTGTATAACTAGATATCTCATCCTTCCAGTTTGTTGTGCTTCAATGGTGTATTATAAGCCAAGGTCGCTCTTCGGGTTCAGGAATCAGATCCTGTGCTTGATGCCAGACAGCTCGCCAATTTGGGACTACGCTGACTACGGCTGCTACTGTGGACATGGCGGCTCTGGCACGCCTGTGGACGAGCTGGACAGGTTGTGATTTATTCACTCTCTCTCTACCATGACATACAAACGCCTTTTCTCCCTGTCTGAACACTTGTGTTGTCAAACCTGCAGGTGCTGCCAAGTGCACGACAAGTGTTATGGTGACGCCATGCAGCTCGACGCATGCTGGTCCATCTTCCACAATCCTTACACCAAGTCTTACTCCCATGACTGTGCCAAACAAAGCAAGATGATCAACTGTGGCAGTGAGTGCACCGAGACGACAAGAGCGTGAGGTTATATAAGAAGAAATCACCTCCTAACCACCTTGTGCACTTTCTCCTCCTCAGAGAACAACAGCGAATGTGAGATGTTCATCTGTGAGTGTGACACGAAGGCTGCCGAGTGTTTTGCCAAATCGCCTTATAACGACGAGTACAAGCACCTGCCCAGCGACCAATGTCAGTAGAAGACTTCTGCAGTTAATCGAACGCTGGATCCACTCCCACACACGACACACCCATCACTGAGCTCTCAGGAGCGGCAGCAGCTTGTTTCGTCCGCTCATTGAAATACTCACACTGACTTCGTACTGTCACATTCTCAAGGTCATGGTTTTCTTTTCTCCTTCTTTCTCTGTGCTGCGTCTCTATTGTTAGCTGTGGATCTGTATCCTGACAAGAAACACCAGTAGATCTGCATCTCTCATTAACTGATGCACGGTTATTCACCTGTATGATCCTAACTCAAGTTTCCAATAGAGGGCGCTCTCATCTAGCTCTTTCTTCCCTTGCTTGCAGAAAGTAGTTTACAGACTGTAGACTTTAATATTGGCAATTTATCAAATTATACAAATGCTTGCAGTACTCAATAAAGAAGATTAAAAAAATGATTCAGTTTGTGTTTGTGTATGAATTTCTAGAGTTTTTGTATTATTTGTGAAGTATTCAGTTGTATATATTATTTTTTACCTTGGTTGATGATGTCATCTTAATATAGTTGCAGTGTTGTGGTCCGTTGCCATTTCAGTCAAGTGAACGAGCACATTGCTAGTGTTGGGGGGTGAGGTCCTGAGATCTGAACTCCACACAATGGCTCATAAAACTTGAGGCCTACAAGACAAGCTGAAACCAGTTCTACCGGTTTCTGCTTTGCATCCACACATTCCTCAGACAACGTGGTGCCTCGCCCAGCAGGGGAGCATCTCGGGTGTCCTTCAAGAGAACCCCAACTGTAACCCTGAAACGCCCACTGAGGTCGAATCCCCGCCCACTAAGGTCGGAACCCTGACATTCTCATTGGCTGAGAGCCAACTGAAGCCCATTACCACTTCCTGAAGAGGCTGGACCTCTCAGGTAGAACAAAACCGCTGAACTCACAGAAATCGCTGCCATTTCCCTGCTTAAAGACTTTTGAACCAGACCCCCGGGCTTGCCAGATTTTCCAGCTGCTATTGGGGGCGATTAGACGTTTGTCTAACTCATTTTATTTGATTCCATTTAATTTCTTCTTTTACCTCAGTCAAAGTTTTATTTTGATAGGACTTTTTGCTGTTTTAACTTGAAAGATCGAAACAGGAAATTCACTTGTGGGACGAGTGAAACACACGGACTTTTATAACTATTTTTGAATGATCTACGGATTCGACACAGCCGTTCCCTGCAGAAGCGCGACGTTCATCCCGTGGAGGAGTATGAGCAAATCCACTCCGATCCTGTAAAGCAGCACGATCTCCGCAGAAGAAAGACGAAGTTTCATTCCGTCAAGGAGCACAAGGAATCCGCTTCCTTTTCCGGTCCAGCGGCCGAGCCCCGGAGCTCCGCTCGAGTGACCACGTGATTTCACTGGCCCCCGACACATTTGCGCCAAGGCGCAGGCACACCGCGAGGGTTGTACAGTAAGAGACTTATGTTGTCTGGGCAGATACGTAGCGTATTGTTTAATATTTGAGTGTATTCGTTTTGTGTGAGGCCGCTGAGTCTATTGTTTAGCCACGACGATCCGGCTACTTCCGGTTCATTTTCGGTTCGGTGTGTTCCAGTGAATAGAGACGCAAGAAAAGCCTCCGGCCGCGTGGTTTACGTCCGGGTAAGTCTGCAGTGATTTCACCGATCAGAACATCAGCCCACAACGTCCGCTTGGGGGCTGAGTGGTTTAATCACTGTTAACTTATCTCCGGCGTGTTTTAAGAGCTTCTTTGTTATCTTCTTGCATGTTCTCTCTCTTCCTCTCTCTCCTAAACCGACCTACACACGTTCCGATCTGTAGTCATACAGTTCATGTCACATAGCTAAATCTATACTTAGAGAGGTATAACACATCTTGAAGCCATTCGGCCCAAAGCCAAGCAGAGATCAAGAATTCTCTTTGTCTGAAATTTCCTTTGTGTAATTCATGTGGCGACCGCCATTGTGAGCTCCGGCCACATGGTCATTAACATAGACTCCATTTTGGATAACGCAAGTTAAACCACAATTTTGAGAGTCTATTATTGCCACGCCTTCTCTCTCTCTCTCCTCCCATTCTGGCTCTAACTTCCAAAGCGGCTCCGCCATCTTGTTTGTAGTCAAACCACCATTTTGAGAGTTTTCGGCTCTTGATTCCACGAATCATAATCGGCCGCCATCTTGGATGTGCCATTCCCCCTCTTCTCTCTCGCTCTCTCTCACACTCACACACACACACACACACACACACACACAGAGAGACACATTGACACACACACACACACAGACAGACATACATAGGTAGACCGCAGGTTTTACATGTATTTTCTGAATTGTGATAAGTGCTGCTGCTGTTGTTATCTTTGAAATATTGGAGTTTGTTAAAATGATGAATCATTGAATAACATTAACTATATTTCCCCTTTCTTTAATAAATGCTTTTGTAATTAAAGTATCTGTAGTCTGTGATTATTTGTGCATATGTGTGTGAATACAGCTGGATTACGATAGCCTGTGCTCGAACTGAAAACCCTTCATTGTTTATTAAATAATCATTAATATTAACTATTAAGATTATTAATTTAACATTTATCATATGAGACTGATATTTATATCTTGATTCGTTGGTCCCTGTAACCAGGGTGGTGCCCCGCTACGATAAGTAATATTTACAGATTGTATCATTCTTAATTGATAATTTTATTGTTTTCATTAATTATTTAACTATTCTTAATGGATAACCGTATAATTTCTAATTGATTATTTTACTATTCTTAAGTGATAGCCTTATCATTTTTTATTATTTTTAATAAATAATTTTTATTATTTTAATAATCATGATTATTAATAATTAGCCAACGTCAAGTCTACTCCTATTGCACAACACTAGTTTGGACCAAGACGACGTAGTTGAGACCAAAACCAGAGCAAATTATTATGTTATAATGATTACCTTGGTCTAAACTTTGAAATAACTGCGCTATGATAGTAAACATTTATTTTTGTGTAGCATGTTCACACAGTGTATGTATCCTGATCAGGTTCACTGTCACACTTACGGCACGACAATTTATCGGAAGAATAATACATACATTACTATAATGTTCATAAAAATATCAACTAGAGAACAAATACATATTTTAATTGTGATCAAAAAAGAAGATGCAACATATTATAAAAAGTGGGAATCAATCACAGGAAGCAAGAAAATGGAGGAACATATAAAAAGTAAAGAAATTAACCTGTTGGTTTGACTTGTTTGACTTTATTTAAACCTGCACACGTTGAATCTTGCTGTTTGTCAGATTCCTTGCGAGGGACAGAAATACCTGTGATTGTTGTAAATATTTAATGAGCTGACCTCGTTTGGGAAGCTCCTCCAGATCAGTGTGCATTATGTGTGCAGCAGTTTGCTCCATCAGTCTCTGCCTCCCTCTCTTTCTCTCCTCTCACACATCAAACACACACACACACAAACACAAACACACATACACGCATTAAGCAGCCAAATTGGCAGTGAGCGAGCCACATTTTCACAACATAAACAAAAATCAACACACTCGACCCAGCAGATAATTTTGTCAGTGTTCTCTCTGTAAACACAACCTTCATGCAACGTGGTGCTTTGTTGTGTCTGGCTCGCTGCTCTGGGGCCAACGGGCAAAAGTTCCCTGGACTCGTGTTTTTAAATAAAAAAATAAATCACGTAGCCTCTAACTGGGACAGAGTTTTATTGACAAGATATTGAAGTGGGTCAAACGAGTGTTTGTCTTTCAGGTGCACGTTGAACCTGCAAAGGTTCGGGCCTCGATATTCAAGAGGAGGCTCCTGTAGGAGGGGGTCGTCCGAATGTGGAGCAGGGATCACACGTCACAGACATTTATGACATGGAACATGGTGGCAGCTCAACACTGGAAAGTTATACATATATATTTGAATCTGTCAGCCATTTAGCTGCTGTTTCTTTATTTCCTAAAGTCTGTTTATTCACAATGATCGGTTTCTTTAATTACTGCTTATGTACTTAATGAACTTCTCCATTTCCTGGAACATTTAATGAACAGATAGCAAAAGAAACCACTTCATGTCCCATGATGCATCTCCCCTGCATTGCTTTCGTGCGGTCTGACCTCACAGAACACTTCCCGCTCCTCGCAGCGCAGTTAAATAATTTACAGCGCGGCCAGAAATTATATCTGTGCATGTGTGAGTGTGTTTGTCACGATTCAGACGAAAAGCTCGACTCCTCTCCAGAACCATCGAAGTCAGTGCAAACCTCTTTGCAGTTATTATTTCTCTGTAAAATGTCGCAGCCTCTCTCAACAAAATTAAAAGTATCTCCTCAGTATATCAAAAAAACAAATTATGTATGTCATATAAATTGATGACAGGGTGGGCTCCCCCAGGATATATATGAGGAGGGCCTGAACTTTGAGCTGGAGCTGTGTCTGAAGGTCTTGACTCCAGAAATGAACGCCGTCCGATGTCTGTTTCTCTTGGCCGCCGGCCTCTCTGTGGGTGAGTACAACTTCACAGAAAGCTTCACCCCCCATCTCCCTTGTGGATCAATACAGTATTTGGGATTCATCTGCATGTGTGGTCGGTTGATTCTCCTTCTAGTCCTGTATAAACAGATCTTTCATCGTTCCAGCTTGTTGTGCTCCAGCCCTGTCTATCAACGGCAAGTCACTCTACCATTCTCAACAAATGATTCTGTGCACAATGCCCGGCAGCTGGCCGATTAGGGACGACTCTGGCACGCCTGTGGACGAGCTGGACAGGTCGTGCTTCATTCTCTTTCTCTCTACCGTGACATAAACACACCTTTTTGCCATGTGCACGACAACTGTTACGATGACGCCCTGGAGCACCACCCATGCCGCACCATCTTCCACAGCCCTTTCAAGTTATACTCCTATAACTGTGATGAAGCCAGCAAGACGGTCACCTGTGGCAGTGAGTGCACCAAGAGGTCAAGAGCGTGAGGTCATTAAAGAAGAAGAAATAACCTCCTAACCACCTTCTGCACATTCTCCACGTCAGAGGACAACAACGCACGTGAGATGTTTATCTGCGAGTGCGACAGGAAGGCTGCCGAGTGTTTCGCCAGATCGACTTATAACAACGATCACCTGTCCAGCGACCAATGTCAGTAGAAGACTTCTGCAGTTAATCGAACACAGGATCCACTCCAACACACGACACACCCATCACTCGGCTCTCAGGAGCGGCAGCAGCTTGTTTCGTCAGCTCATTGAAATACTCACATTGAGTTTGAAGGAGGACCTGAACTGTGTCTGAAGGTCTTGACTCGCAGGATGAATGCCCTCCGAACTCTGTTTCTCTTGGCCGCCGGCCTCTCTGTGGGTGAGTACAACTTCACAGAAAGCTTCACCCCCCATCTCACTTGTAGATAAATACAGTATTGGTGATTCATCTGCATGAGCGGCGGTTGATGCTCCTTCTAGTCCTGTATAAACAGATTTTTCATCCTTCCAGCTTGTTGTGCTCCAGCCCTGTCTATCAACGGCAAGTCACTCTACCATTCTCAGCAAATGATGCAGTGCACAATGCCCGGCAGCTGGCCGATTAGGGACGACTCTGGCACGCCTGTGGGCGAGCTGGACAGGTCTTGCTTCATTCTCTTTCTCTCTACCGTGACATAAACACACCTTTTCGCCCTGCCTGAATACTTGTGTTGTCAAACCTATAGGTGCTGCCACGTGCACGACAAGTGTTACGATGACGCCCTGGAGCACCACCCATGCCGCACCATCTTCCACAGACCTTTCAAGTTATACTCCTATAACTGTGACGAAGCGAGCAAGATGATCACCTGTGGCAGTGAGTGCACAAAGAGGACAAGAGCGTGAGGTCATTAAAGAAGAAGAAATAACCTCATAACCACCTTCTGCACTTTCTCCACGTCAGAGGACAACAACGCAGGTGAGATGTTTATCTGCGAGTGTGACAGGAAGGCCGCCGAGTGTTTCGCCAAATCGACTTAACAACGATCACTATAACCTGCCCGGACACCAATGTCAGTAGAAGACCTCTGCAGTTAATCGAACACAGGATCCACTCATCACTGAGCTCTCAGGAGCGGCAGCAGCTTGTTTCGTCCGCTCATTGAAATACTCACACTGACTTTGTAGGAGGACCTGAGCTGTGTCAGAAGGTCTCGACTCGCAGGATGAACGCCCTCCGAACTCTGTTTCTCTTGGCCGCCGGCCTCTCTGTGGGTGAGTACAACTTCACAGAAAGCTTCACCCCCCATCTTCAAAGTATTTGTGATTCATCTGCATGTGCGGTGGTTGATGCTCCTTCTAGGCCTGTATAACCAGAATTCTCATCCTTCCACCTTGTTGTACTTCAGCCCTGTCTCGCCGTGGCAGGGCGATCCCCCAGTTCCAGCAAATGATCCTTTGCACGATGCCCGACAGTTCGCCGATTAGGGACTACGCTGACTACGGCTGCTACTGTGGAAAGGGCGGCTCTGGCACGCCTGTGGACGAGCTGGACAGGTTGCGATTCATTCACTCGCTCAGCTCAGTGCTATCATGACATACAAATGCCTTTTCTCCCTGTCTGAGAACTTGTGTTGTCAAACCTGCAGGTGCTGCGAAGTGCACGACAACTGTTATGGTGATGCTCAGCAGCACGACAAATGCTTGTCGATCTTCGACAGCCCTTACATCGAGTGGTACACCTGGAGCTGTGACGAAGCAAGCAAGACGGTCACCTGTGACGGTGAGTGAACCGAGACGACAAGAGTTTGAGGTTATTAAAGAAGAAGAAATAACCTCCTAACCACCTTGTGCGCTTTCTCCTCCTCAGAGATAGACAACGGCGAATGTGAGCAGTTCATCTGCGAGTGTGACAGGAAGGCCGCCGAGTGTTTCGCCAGATCGCCTTATAACAACGATCACTATAACCTGCCCAGCGACCGATGTCAGTCGAATACTTCTGCATTTAATCAAACACAGGATCCACTCCCACACACGACACACTCATCACGGAGCGGCAGCAGCTTGTTTCGTCCGCAAATACTCACACTGACTTTGTACTGTCACATTCTCAAGGTCATGTTTTTCTTTTCTCCTTCTTTCTCTGCACTTTATCTCTATTGTTAGCTGTGGATCTGTATCCTGACAAGAAACACCAGTAGATCTGCATCTCTCATTAACTGATGCCCGGTCATTCACGGGTATGATCCTACCTCAAGCTTCCAATAGAGGGCGCTCTTATCTAGCTCTTTCTCCCCTTGAAATCAATGGTTTTGTGCACCATGGGCATATCTGTGATGAAAAAGTAAAGATTTTAACCATTCTTGCAAAAAAAAGGCTTATCTCACCGTTTCCATCGCTTTTGTGCACTTTGAACATTAGAAGAAGAGAAACCAGTTAGTTAACAGACTGTAGACTTTAATATTGGCAATTTATCAAATTATACAAATGCTTGCAGTACTCAATAAAGAAGATTAAAAAAATGATTCAGTTTGTGTGTGTATGAATTTATAGAGTTTTTGTATTATTTGTGAAGTATTCAGTTGTATATATCATTTTATAGCTTTTATATATTTTAGACCAAAACCAGAGCAAATTATTATGTTATCATGAATTACTTGGTCTAAACTTTAAATTAACTGCACTACGATAGTAAACATTTATTTTTGTGTAGAGTGAACACACAGTGTGTGTATCTTGTAATGCGTACACATACATTTTGATCATCTCTGCAGTTTTGATGCACTGATATATCACTGATATCCTCCTTAATCTACACAGTGAAAATACAGTTGGCTAATGAGTGAATCGCAGTGACTGAGTATAAAAATGGATGACGCGTCTCCACTTCCTTCTCTTTTGCAGAAAAACACTTGAACATACATTTTGTAAAAAAATTGAAACCATCTTTTGGAAAAACATATTGAGCATGCACATGGACTTTTATGTCTAGGTCAGGGGTCGGCACCCTGCGGCTCTGGAGCTGTGTGCGGCTCATCAGCGAAGTAACTTAAAACCTCTCAAGGAATATTTTTAATCAGCTTCCAAATATGGTTACATTAGGAATGCATTGGGCCACTTTCACAGATTTGCTCGTTAATTTTCCCAGTTATTCTGCAGTAAAAATACACGAAACTTTTTCTCAACATAGTCAGAGGCACCATGAAAAGGAATCCACTAGAAGTCACTTATAACCTCTTAAGGAATATTTTTAATCAGCTTCCAAATATGGTTATATTATTAATATAATAATATAATAATATTAATATAATATAATTCCAATAAAATAAAGTTGTGTTTTTCGTAATTTTTGGCCGTTTCAACCAACTATGCTGTTTTACCGTAAAGCCACAAGTAGACGCGCAAAAAACGAGGGGCGGCTGGCTTCCCAGATGACGGCTCCCTTTACTGCAGTTCCCTGCACTGTTGTGAAATTTGCGCAAACGGTGAACTTAACGAATCAGTTTTGAGATGATGAACGTGAACGTGAGTGAGAGTCACGTTGATCTTATCAGAATATCAGGCCAGCAGGAAATACCAGGAGCGGGTGTGCGTGTGTGTGGGTGTGTGTGTGTGTGTGTGTGTGTGTGTGTGTGTGTGTGTGTGTCCTCCTAGACAGCGCACACACAAACAGGCCCCGCCTCCGCCCGCCCCCTCCCTCAGAGAGACACACACAATGAGATCAGTACTGATCGGCTGCTTCTTATCAGTGGAAACAGTGAAAACACCAAGTCTCTCTGGTCTCAGCTGCTAAGAGATCAGAACAAAAGCTGCAGTTGGTTTGAATTGAGCTTCAGTTACGTTAAGGCTGTAGATGTATCGTTTTATTAATTTCAAAGTGGACTACTCCTTATTTTATACATTTCCCACAAATATGGGGAGGACTCAAATACGCCTGAATAGTTCTGTGTTTCATTCATTTCAACGTGGGCCTTCACATTGCCAGTGTATTTTGTTCTTCCTCTTCATAGGAGTTTGTTTTTTATCCTTTGTTGTAACAGTTAAAAATAGCAATGAAATATCAACAGTTTTCTTTGTTGTCGTTCTATAATTTTCTAAACTAGAGTTATAATATATATAGTAGAACTATATATAAACGTTATAAGCTGTGTTTTCAAATATGTTTTGTGGGTCCAGACAATTTGATTTGGGGGTAGAGGGGAAAAGGCTCTTTTGATAGTACAGGTTGCAAACCCCTGGTTAATGATCTGAAGGACTGAAATTATTACTTGAAACATCAATATGTATTTGTCACATGTTTATGTTTGGGTGTAACAGTCAACAGTGACCTGACTCACGATTAAGTTTAATACAAACGTGCATACATTACTTTTTCGTAATATTTCCAATGAAACCTGGATGAGAACAATCAACCACACTCATGTATTAATCTCCTGTTTTTGCAGCAAAACTGGAATTAATAACTTAATAGAAGTTGTTTTTCAGTGCAAACCTCTTTGCAGTAATTATTTCTCTGTATAATGTCGCAGCCTCTCTCAACAAAATGAAAAGTATCTGTTCAGTATATTTAGGAAAGTGACCCTTTCCTCTGAGGTTTCTTAATACAGCAGAACGAATGGAAGAAAGCAAATAATGACGTTTATTAACTGGAGATGGGAAATTGTATCTCAAATATTTGATATGAGATGGAAGAAGAAACGGAAAATGGATATTGTTTTTGAAAAAACAAGGATAGAAGACAAGAGGAGGAGGAAGGAAGAACAAAATATGTGTTTACAGCAACTGTAAACTGTATCAACAGCCCAATACAATCCCAACAGTGAAACATGGTGGTGGCAGCATCATGCTGGGATGTTTTTCAGCTGCAGGGACAGGACGACTGGTTGCAATTGAAGGAAAGATGAATGCGGCCAATTACAGAGATATCCTGGAAGAAAACCTCTTCCAGAGTGCTCTGGACCTCAGACTGGGCCGACGGTTCACCTTCCAACAAGGCAATGACCCTAAGCAGACAGCTAAAATAAACAAAGGAGTGGCTTCGGAACAACTCTGTGACCATTCTTGACTGGCCCAGCCAGAGCCCTGACCTAAACCCAATTGAGCATCTCTGGAGAGACCTGAAAATGTCTGTCCACCAACGTTCACCATCCAACCTGACGGAACTGGAGAGGATCTGCAAGGAAGACTGGCAGAGGATCCCCAAATCCAGGTGTGAAAAACTTGTTACATCATTCCCAAGAAGACTCATGGCTGTACTAGCTCAAAAGGCTTCTACTCAATACTGAGCAAAGGGTCTGAATACTTATGACCATGTGATATTTCAGTTTTTCTTTTTTAATAAATTTAGATAGATAGATAGAGTACTTTATTCATCCCCGAAGGGAAATTAAGTCGTCATAGCAGCCGGTATACTTGAATACAATAAAATACAATACAATAGAATACAATAAAAAATATTGAGGTAGAAAGAATAAAAACAGAAACACAAGATTAATAGGTAGATAAGGTGCAGTGGCAAGATGATGGTAATAGTACTGATGATATGATGGTAATGTTATTGTTAGACAGTATTTAAAAATAGTACAGTATATATAGTATATAATATATAATATAAGATAATATATATTTATATATGATAGTAATTATACCAATATAATAGCAGTATATAGTAATAATGGCAGCAACAGTATATATAATAATAATAATAATAGTAATGTTATATTTGCAAAAATTTCTACATTTCTGTTTTTTTCTGTCAAGATTGATGAGAAATAAAATGAACTTTTTTGATTTTAGCAAATGGCTGCAATGAAACAGAGTGAAAAATTTAAAGGGGTCTGAATACTTTCCGTACCCACTGTATGTTTATAAATGGCAGTGGCATGGCCACCCTGTACCTTGCACATGTTTAAATTAAAAACATGAATATATGAACCCGTGTAATATTTGAATAGCTTAGCATTGAATGCACAATATCAGGGTAGTTATGTTTATACATGGCCCTAGGCCCAGTTTAATATAAAACACAATTTTATACAATATATATAGTAGGGGGTCCCTGCTCCATCTCTCCACCTGTTTGGGGGTCCTTGGCTTGAAAAACGTTGAAGACCCCTGCCTTATTATATTCATAATAAATGTTTTTCTTTCACATTGTTTTTTATTAATGTTGCATAAGTAAATGTTGCCAAATTTGTTGCCAAACACTCACAAATTGTTGAGTGTTTGTTATGATGCAAGTTTATAGGCTGGTGTTAGAAAAGTTGAGCTTATCTAGACACGCAGCTCAAACACAGTCACACAACAAAACCACAACCACAACGCAGTGTTGTGCAATAGGAGTAGACTTGACGTTGGCTAATTATTAATAATCATGAAATATGATTATTAAAATAATAAAAATTATCTATCAAAAATAATTAAATTATTAATTGAAGATGATCAGTAATCAAATAACAATAAAACCACTAATGAGAAAATAGGAATTATCAATTAGAAAGTACAAGCTATCAATTAACAATGATAAGGTTATCAACCAAGAATAATGAAAATAATTAGTCAAAAACAATAAAATTATCAATTTAAGAATAATACTATCTATATTAATAATTGAGAAAGGGGGGGCACCACCCTGGTTTCCAGGGACCAACGATGTCAAGCTATAATTATCAGTCTCATAATGATAAATGTCAAATTAATAATGTCAATATTTTAATATTAACGATTACTTAATAAACAGTGAAGGCTTCTAAGTTCGAGCACAGGCAATCATAATCCAGCTGCAATCACACACTTATGCACAAATAATCACAGACTACAGATACTTTAATTACAAAAGTATTTATTAAAAAGGGGAAATAAAGTTATAATGTTATTCAATGATTTATCATTTTAACAAGCTCCGATTTTTCAAAGATAAACACAGCAGCACTTATCACAATTCAGAAAATACATGTAAAACCTGCGGTCTACCTATGTATGTCTGTCTCTGTGTGTGTGTGTCTGTGTCAAAGTGTCTCTCTGTGTGGGTGTGTCTATGTGTGTGTATGTGAAATAAAGTTAGTGTTATTTAATGATTTATCATTTTAACAAACTCCCATATTTCAAAGATAACAACAGCAGCTTATCACAATTTAGAACACGCATGTAACCTCTGGTCCATCTATGTGTCTCTGTGTGTGTGTATCTGTCTGTGTCTATCAATGTGTGTGTGTGTGTGTGTGTATGTGTGTGTGTGTGTGTGTGTGTGTGTGTGTGTGTGTGTGTGTGCGAGAGAGAGAGAAAAAGAAGGGGCGTGGCGATGACGCGTAGTGACATCACATCTAAGATGGAGGCCGATCATGATTCGTGGAATCAAGGCCTAAAAACTCTCAAAATGGCGGATTGACTACAAAACAAGATGGCGGAGCCGTTATGAATTTAGAGCCAGGATGGGAGGAGAGAGAGAGCGGAGGCGTGGCAATAATAGACTCAAAATGGTGGGTTAACTTGCGTTATTCAAGATGGAGTCTATGTTAATGACACCATGTGGCCGGAGCTCACACTGGTGGTCGTCACATGAATTACACAAAGGAAATTTTAGACAGAGAATTCTTATCTCTGCTTGGCTTTGGGGGCCGAATGGTTTTCTAGATGTGTTCAGCCTCTCTAAGCATAGATTTAACTATGTGACATGAACTGTATTCTAAATACAGATCGGAACGGGTGTATAGGTCGGTTTAGAAGGAGAGAGAGAGAGAAGGCATGCAAGGAGAGTTCAAAGAAGCTCTTAAAAACACGCCAGAGATAGATTAACAGTGATTCACCCCTCAGCCCTCAAGCAAGCGTTGTGGGCCGAGGTTCTGATCGGTAAACTCACTGCAGACTAACACAGACGTTAACAGCGTGGCTGGAGGCTTTCCTCGCGGCGCTCAACCACTAACACAAAACCCGGAAATGAACCGGAAGTAGCGGCTCATAGTAGCCGGTTAAACAATGAGACTCAGCGGTCTCGCAACAAATACAATCAAATATTAAACAATATGCTACGTATCTGCCCAGATAATCAAGTCTCTTACTGTACAACCCTCGCGATGTGCCTGCGCGTCTGCGCGAATGTGTCGGGGGCCAGTGAATCACGTGGTCTCTCTCACGAGCGGAGCTCCGGGCTCGGCCGCTGGACCGGACAAGGAGCGGATTTCCTCGTGCTCCGTGACGGGATGAACGTCGTCCTTCTTCTTCAGGGATGTGGAGCTCGTGCTCGTCAGCGGAATGAATCTCGCGCGTCTGCAGGGGACGGCTGGTTTGAAGCCGTTTGTAGATCGTTGGAAAAACAAAAGTAAAGTCCGTGGGGAAAATGAAACAGTCTGAGATCGTCCAGCGAGCAATTTCCTGTTTGGTCTTTCCAAGTTAAAACAGGAAAAGTCCTTTTCAAAATAAAAACGTCGACTAAGATAAAAGAATAAATGAATGAAATGAATAAAACAAACGTCTTATCGCCTCCATTAGCTTACTGGGTCGACTAGGAAGACCCCCGGGGGGGGGGGGGTCTAGTGGCGACGTCAGCATCGGAGGAAAAGAGAGATGTTTCTGTGAGCTCAGCCTATTTAAGTCATGTTCCAGGTGACTCCCCCCTGGGAGGAGGGGTCAGGGGTCAGTGTGGCCCCCGGCCAATTAACTATCAGAATTTGGCCCCAAGGTGCGGTTTACAGTGGGGGACCCAGGAAGTGATCTTCTGCCACATGGAGATAAGAGCTCCATGCTGGATTTTTAAATGTAAGGGGTCTCCTGAGGCGAGTCCCAAGTTTTACGAGCCTTTGTTCTAAGTCAGGTCACTGGGCCTTCCCCAACATAATATATATAGTAGAACTATATATAAACGTTATAAGCTGTGTTTTCAAATATGTTTTGCGGGTCCAGACAATTTGATTTGGGGGTAGAGGGGGCAAACGGCTCTTTTGATAGTACAGGTTGCAAACCCCTGGTTAATGATCTGAAGGACTGAAATTATTACTTGAAACATCAATATGTATTTGTCACGTGTTTATGTTTGGGTGTAACAGTCAACAGTGACCTGACTCACGATTAAGTTTAATACAAACGTACATACACTACTTTTTCCTAATATTTCCAATGAAACCTGGATGAGAACAATCAACCACACTCGTGTATTAATCTCCCGTTTTTGCAGCAAAACTGGTTTAATAACTTAATAGAAGTTGTTTTTCAGAACAAACCTATTTGCAGTAATTATTTCTCTGTATAATGTTGCAGCAGCTCTCAACAAAATGAAAAGTATCTGTTCAGTATATTTAGGAAAGTGACCCTTTTATCTGAGGTTTCTTGATACAGCAGAACGAATGGAAGAAAGCAAATAATGACGTTTATTAACTGGAGATGGGAAATTGTATCTCAAATATTTGATATGAGATGGAAGAAGAAACGGAAAATGGATATTGTTTTTGAAAAAATAAGGAAAGAAGACCAGTGGAGGAGGAAGGAAGAACAAAATATGTCTTCAAGAATTAGAAACCCACTTTATGTAATGGTACATTTTATTTTATTTTTAAATGTCTCTTTTTCTTCAGTTATAATACATCACAATACACTGGTTACTGTAAGAAATCACACTTTTACAAATGAAGAGTAGAAAGGCCCATAGTGTGAATCCTCTCTCTCACTAACATCGCTGTGTGGTCACTGAGCTGCTGAACGATGTTGGTTCGTGTTTGAATCTCGGATCCCATGCACTGTGAGGGGTGCAACCCTATGTCGTATGAACAGGTGAAGGGGCGGGTCCCCAGAGGCCTGATGCCCGATATATAAGGAGGACCTGAACTTTGAGCAGGAGCTGTGTCTGAAGGTCTTGACTCACAGGATGAACGCCCTCCGAACTCTGTTTCTCTTGGTCGCCGAACTCTCTGTGGGTGAGTACAACTTCACAGAAAGCTTCACCCCCCCATCTCCCTTGTGGATAAATACAGTATTTGTGATTGATTTGCATGTGCGGCGGTTGATGCTCCTTCTAGTCCTGTATAACCAGATTTCTCATCCTTCCAGCTTGGTGTGGTCCAAAGGCACCAATCCAAAGGAGGTCGATCCTCCAGTTCAGGCAAATGATCCAGTGCCTGGTGCCCGACAGCTCACCGGTTTTGGACTACTATGACTATGGCTGCTACTGTGGATATGGCGGCTCTGGCACGCCTGTGGACGAGCTGGACAGGTTGTGATTCATTCACTCTCTCTCTATCATATCATACAAACGGCTTTTCGCCCTGTCTAAACACTTGTGTTGTCAAACCTGCAGGTGCTGCCAAGTGCACGACAAGTGTTACCGTGAGGCCAAGGACCACGACCAATGCTTGCCTTTCTTCGACAACCCTTACACCGAGATCTACGACTACAGCTGTGACACTGTGAGCAAGACGTTCACCTGTGACGGTGAGTGCACCGAGACGACAAGAGCATGAGGTTATTAACGAAGAATAAATAACCTCCTAACCACCTTGTGCACTTTCTCCTCCTCAGACAACAACGACGCATGTGAGATGTTCATCTGCAAGTGTGACAGGAAGGCTGCAGAGTGTTTCGCCACATCGCCTTATAACCCAGAGAACAAGCGACTGCCCAGCGAGCGATGTCAGTAGAAGACCTCTGCAGTTAATCAAACGCAGGATCCACTCCCACAGAAGATGCTCGACATTCAGATAAATTGCTGTGTCATTAAATTAAATGTGTTGTTGGAATTTTGACTCGTGCTGGTTCATGCACATTTTCCATTTTGAGAGATATTTGTATTAAAGATCCTGTCACAGTTCAAATCCGTGTGCAGTTTGAGTCATGTGTTTTGTCAGCTTCTATCAACACTGTTTATTTGCAGAAGGCGATGAGATGTTTGGACTAATCTCTGATGAACCAGACAGTGAAGAAACCCACTTTATTTTATCTTATACATAATTTTATTTTTAAATGTCTCAAATGCACAGAGATAACATTAAGCAGTCGCTGGCAATAAAATGCTTGAGTCACAGCATTTCATTGCCAGCCAACAGCTGAACTATGACTTCATAGAAAAATTAAGCACGTAGGAGTTTTTCTCTGGAATTTTGGTTTGTGTTTGTATTTCAGATCCTGTTCAGTGTGAGGGGTGCGACCCTGTGTCGAGATGATCAACTGTGGCGGTGAGTGCCCCGAGACGACAAGAGCGTGAGGTTATTAAAGAAGAAGAAATCACCTCCTAACCACCTTGTGTACTTTCTCCTCCTCAGAGAACAACAGCGTATGTGAGATGTTCATCTGCGAGTGTGACAGGAAGGCTGCCGAGTGTTTCGCCAAATCGACTTAAAACAAAGCGCACAGGCACTGGCCCCAAGAACGATGTCAGTAGAAGACTTCTGCAGTTAATCGAACGCAGGATCCACTCCCACACACGACACACCCATCACTGATCTGTCAGGAGCGGCAGCAGCTTGTTTCGTCCGCTCATTGAAATACTCACACTGACTTTGTACTGTCACATTCTCAAGGTCATGGTTTTCTTTTCTCCTTCTTTCTCTTTGCTGCGTCTCTATTGTTAGCTGTGGATCTGTATCCTGACCAGAAACACCAGTAGATCTGCATCTCTCATTAACTGATGCACGGTTATTCACAGGTATAATCCTAACTCAGGTTTCCAATAGAGGGCGCTCTCATGTAGCTCTTTCTTCCCTTGCTTGCTGAAAGTAGTTTACAGACTGTAGACTTTAATATTGGCAATTTATCAAATTATACAAATGCTTGCAGTACTCAATAAAGAAGATAAAAATGATTCAGTTTGTGTGTGTGAATTTATAGATTTTTTGTATTTTTTGTGAAGTATTCGGTTATATATAATTTTTTACCTTGGTTGATGGTGTCATCTTAATATAGTTGCAGTGTTGTGGTCCGTTGCCATTTCAGTCAAGTGTCCGAGCACATTGCTAGTTTGGACCAAGACGACGTAGTTGAAACCAAAACCAGAGCAAATTATTATGTTATCATGGTCTAAACTTTCTTTGCTTTATATGATTATATATATAAGCTGAAAAAATATAAAAACTTTTTCACCTAAAAAGGAAAAGTAAAGAAACAGAGTAATGCAGCTTCTTTTAATGACCTGACTCACGATTAAGTGGAATACAAACGTACATACATTACTTTTTAGTAAATATTTTCTATGAAACCTGCATGAGAACAATCAACCACACTCATGTATTAATCTCCCGTTTTTGCAGCAAAACTGGAATTAATAACTTAATAGAAGTTGTTTTTCAGAACAAACCTATTTGCAGTAATTATTTCTCTGTATAATGTCGCAGCCGCTCTCAACAAAATGAAAAGTATCTGTTCAGTATATTTCCGAAAGTGACCCTTTTATCTGAGGTTTCTTGATACAACAGAACGAATGGAAGAAAGCAAATAATGACGTTTATTAACTGGAGATGGGAAATTGTAGCTCAAATACAGGGAATGTTGGCGCCCTAGGCGGGATTTCAGAATGGCGCCCCCCCAACATACGCACACAAATTGTCATGCATTCCCAATAACTTTTGGACTGTATACAGATTCACACACAGGCAGACAAAATTGTAAGCTATAAAAAATAATAAAAATATAAAAAGTCTGAAATCAGCTGTACTGACAGCATATCATGTCATGTCGACAAAATAAACATTTATGATGTCCACAATCGGGTGATTCTACCTCTATATTGTTCTTTCTCCTCCTCCCCTACTTTGCTGCCCTTTCTGAATCGTGCACCTGATAATTTTATCCTTTTTTGACTCATCTTCGACTATTACCAGTCTAACACGCCCCGCCCCCCCCCCCCACACACACACACAAGAGAGTATGTGCTTGTGTGTTTCTGTGTTTCAACTGACAAATGTGTGGATTAAGTACATAATTGAAGATGGGGAAATTTCATCATGTGGCGGCAATAAAAGGAAATTAAACTCCAGGAGAACAGCGGAGAAATCGAAAGTATGGGATGTATATTTAATCATGTATATAATATATCACTTATATCGTTTAAAATATATCAATTTTCAGTGTGTTTTCCGGCCCGATTTGCTCACGGCGACCGAAAAAAAATAGAACAGACCTTGAAACCATCGCTGCAGATTGCGAGCGGCCGCGGCACGACGCTGCCGGTGCGAACAGCCCAATTATTTAACATGGGCGCGGAAAGGAAGCGGACAGCTTTCGTGGCGCTTCGCGACGCTTCTATCTCCGGTGCGTCCCCGGGTTTAGAAGATGATGTTGTGACGTGAATGTATTGGTTTATATTGCCTGTGTCACGTCATGATAAATCAGTCTCTTGTGCCGCCGTCTCGGCATTTTGCGCCCTAGGCAACCGCCTATATCGCCTATGCCAGGAGCCGCCCCTGCTCAAATATTTGATATGAGATGGAAAAGGAAACGGAAAACGGATATTGTTTTTGAAAAAATAAGGAAGGAAGACCAGTGGAGGAGGAAGGAAGAACAAAATATGTCTTCAAGAATTAGAAACCCACTTTATGTAGTGGTAAATTTTATTTTATTTTTAAATGTCTCTTTTTCTTCAGATATATAATACATCACAATACACTGGTTACTGTAAGAAATCACACTTTTACAAATGAAGAGTAGAAAGGCCCATAGTGTGAATCCTCTCTCTCACTAACATCGCTGTGTGGTCGCTGAGCTGCTGAACGATGTTGGTTCGTGTTTGAATCTCGGATCCCATGCACTGTGAGGGGTGCAACCCTATGTCGTATGAACAGGTGAAGAGGCGGGTCCCCAGAGGCCTGATGCTCGATATATAAGGAGGACCTGAACTGTGAGCTGGAGCTGTTTCTGAAAGTCTTGACTCGCAGGATGAACGCCCTCCGAACTCTGTTTCTCTTGGTCGCCGGCCTCTCTGTGGGTGAGTACAACTTCACAGAAAGCTTCACCCCCCCATCTAGTCCTGTATAACCAGATTTTTCATCCTTCCAGCTTGTTGTGGTCCAAAGGCACCAATCCAAAAGAGGGCGCTTAACCAGTTCAGGCAAATGATCCAGTGCCTGGTGCCCGACAGCTCGCCGGTTTTGGACTACACTGACTACGGCTGCTACTGTGGATATGGCGGCTCTAGCACGCCTGTGGACGAGCTGGACAGGTTGTGATTCATTCACTCTCTCTCTCTCTGTCATGAAATAAAAACACCTTTTCTCCCTGTCTGAACACTTGTGTTGTCAAACCTGCAGGTGCTGCCAAGTGCACGACAAGTGTTATGATGAGGCCATGCAGCACAACACATGCTGGCCCATCTTCGACAACCCTTACACCGAGTTCTACGCCTACAGATGTGCCAAACAAAGCAAGATGATCACCTGTGGCAGTGAGTCCACCGAGACCAGCGTGAGGTTATTAAAGAAGAAGAAATAACCTCCTAACCACCTTGTGCACTTTCTCCTCCTCAGAGATAGACAACGGCGAATGTGAGCAGTTCATCTGCGAGTGTGACAGGAAGGCGGCCGAGTGTTTCGCCAGATCTCCTTATAACCCCGAGAACCAGCGACTGCCCAGTGAGCGATGTCAGTAGAAGACCTCTTCAGTTAATCAAACGCAGGATCCACTCCCACAGAAGATGCTCGACATTCAGATAAATTGCTGTGTCATTAAATTAAATGTGTTGTTGAGCCTTTGACTCATGCTTGTTCATGCACATTTTCCATTTTGAGAGATATTTGTATTAAAGATCCTGTTACAGTTCAAATCCGTGTGCAGTTTGAGTCGTGTGTTTTGTCAGCTTCTATCAACACTGTTTATTTGCAGAAGGCGATGAGATGTTTGGATTAATCTCTGATGAACCAGACAGTGGCTCCTGATATGTTTAAAACATGACATTGACAAACAGCCTCAGACTACCTGTCGAAGAGCCTGATGCACGATATATGAGGAGAACCTGAACTTTGAGTTGTTTCTGAAGGTCTTGACTCGCAGGATGAACGCCCTCCGAACTCTGTTTCTCTTGGTCGCCGGCCTCTCTGTGGGTGAGTACAACTTCACAGAATGCTTCACCCCCCCATCTCCTTGTATATAAATACAGTATTTGTGATTCATCTGCATGTGCGGCGGTTGACGCTCCTTCTAGTCCTGTATAACCAGATTCCTCATCCGTCCACCTTGTTGTGCTTCAGCCCTGTCTACCAACAGCAAGGCGCTCAACCAGTTCAAGCAAATGATCCTGTGCACGATGGCCGCCAGCTGACCGGTTTTTAAATACACTGATCAAGGCTGCTACTGTGGACTTGACGGCTCTGAGACCAAAACCAGAGCAAATTATTCTGTTATCGTGAATTAACCTGGTCTAAACTTTCAAATAACTGCACTACGATAGTAAACATTTCTCTTTGTGTAGAATGTACACACAGTGAATGTATCCTGATCAGGTTCAACGTTCACACTTATGACACGACTATGTATCGGAAGAATAATACCTACATTACTATAATGTATACTACTTATGTAATGGGGTTAATCCTTAGTAATTGCTTTAGCTAAAACAGGAGAGTTTTAGCAGTGTCACTTTCCCAGTTATGCTTATATGTATATATGTGTAGATATAAAATCACAGCTCTATTTACCTGACAGGGCGGCGATGCCTATAGGACGCGGGGACTCGGATATTTTACGATCACTATTTTTTCCCACCTTAAGATTTCATTCAGATTTTTTGGCCTTGTTTAAAATTAGTTTTCTTTCTGATTAATTTGTTTGATTTCTGGTTTCTTAGTTTTATTTTATTTTGTTCTCTGTTCTATAGCGTGTGCAATATGGCCGACGGGTACTTTGCAATCCTGATGTAATGGATTGAATATTGGTGAGTTATTGGCTCGGTGAACTAGAGACCCTCCTCTGTGATTCCATTGTCTAATTTTGCAAGTCAAGTAAATGCCAGTACTCCATACTCTGCACATGATCCTGTGCTGTTTGATCAGTTCTTTTAAATCATATGTCAGACTTGAATAAATTGTCTATTTCTGGATTCATCAGCCTCCTGTCCCGTTTTTTCTGGATATATGTGGTGAACCCTGTTGGCATTCAACTGTCACCCTACATTTTTGACCACTACACTTATGCGTGCTAATACATTTTGATAATCTCTGCAGTTTTTATGCACCGATATACCACTGATATCCTCCTTAATTTACAAATTGATGAAGCTTCATGGTGCTTCATTTGCTCTACTCCGCCATCAAGTGGACAACACATTTAAAACAGGCAGAGGGATTATAATGACATCATGGCTTTGGTGTGTGAAGCTTTGAATTGGATGAATGAATGAATTATGTTTTTGATGCCAATACATAAATTATGAACTTATTAATCTGGTGTCTGTCTTTATGATACAATGGCGGGGTCAAAAGGGTAAAGTGGAAACAAATTGGGCAGAGGGTTGTGATGTGACTGTGCTTGTGTTACTTGTAACATGTAACACGTCAAATATGGACATTTTATTAATTTAAATTTAAAAATAACAACTTTTCCACAGTGCTGGGTTTCAGTCGGTTTCTTTCTTTGCAAAGAAACGGGCAATAAATTCCAAAGTCCAAAAAATGTTAGGGGGGGCAGGACAGACAACTTGCAGGAACGTGTGTGTGTGTGTGTGTGTGTGCATGTGTGTGTGCGTGTGTGTTCCCAGTCAGCGCAACTTTATCTTTTCAATGAAAAATATTCACATTAATATCCCTTCATATTTACAGCATCTGGTCACTGCACAATATTTAGCTTCAGTTCAACACTGCATTACAATGTTTTTGTACATGGCCTTTGACTTGATTATGGCCATAAATGTGACTATTTCCTTGTGTGAAACTTGTAGCTCTTTCTTCCCTTGCTTGCAGAAAGTAGTTTACAGACTGTAGACTTTATTATTGGCAATTTATCAAATTATACAAATGCTTGCAGTACTCAATAAAGAAGATTAAAAAATGATTCAGTTTGTGTGTGTGTATGAATTTATAGGGTTTTTGTATTATTTGTGAAGTATTCAGTTGTGTATATTATTTTATACCTTGGTTGATGATGTCATCTTAATATAGTTGCAGTGTTGTGGTCCGTTACCATTTCAGTCAAGTGTCCGAGCACATTGCTAGTTTGGACCAAGACGACTTAGTTTAGACCATAACCAGAACAAATTATTATGTTATCATGAATTAACTTGGTCTAAACTTTAAAATAACTGCACTACGAAAGTTAACATTTGTTTTTGTGTAGAATGTACAAAAAGTGTATGTATCCTGATCAGGTACAACATTCACACTTACCGCACGACAAACTATCGGAAGAATACTACATACATTACTATAATGTATAATACTAATGCGTACACATACATTTTGATCATCTCTGTAGTTTTGATGCACTGATACCACTGATATCCTCCTTAATCTACACAGTGTAAATACAGTGTGCTAATTCAGAGTCAAACACAATGACTGTATAAAAATGGATGACGCGTCTCCACTTCCTTCTGTTTTGCAGAAAAACACTTGAACGTACATTGTGTTAAATAATTTAAACAATCTTTAAGAAAAACCTATTGAGCATGCACATTGACTTTTTAGTCTAGGTGCAGTTTATGAGCTATACTGCATCCAGCCACCAGGGGGTAAGCAAGACAGTTTGGGGCCACTTAGGGAAAGGTGTCAAGTCGGCCATCTTTATTTACAGTCTATGGTCACACCATAAAGTTTATCACTGCCCTCATTTGATATGGCATCATTTTGATTTTGACACTATTCAATTGTAATACCAGTTTCTATAAAGTGAGAGTTTAGATGAGGAGTTAAGAAAAATGGAAACACATCATTGTGACCAAGAGACGCACGTTGGCTTGAAGAACCACAAAACTGACAAAGGGAACGGCTCAGGATCGTTTAACTAAAATGCGATTTGATCGGCTCCTGTTCATTTAAGTTGAGCTTATCTCGACACGCAGCTCAACCACAGTGACACAACAAAACCACAACCACAACGCAGTTTGGCAATGCACTCGCCACAGTCCAGGCGATTAGGAATAATTTCGGTTGAAACCTTGTATGTGTGAGAGCTGCGTTACTGAGGATCTGCTATCAACATGTTTGCATTGTTAATGATCTGAAGGACTGAAATTATGACTTGAAACATCAATATGTATTTGTCACATGTTGGAGTCTTTGTGTAACAGCCATGAACAAAAAGACGATCTTCTGCGTTCTGCTGTTTCCTCAGAGTCGACGTGGTGATGATTTATTGATGTGAAGATGCCTGACATTCAGATAAATTGCTGTGTCATTAAATTAAATGTGTTGTTGAGGCTTTGACTCGTGCTGGTTCATGCACATTTTCCATTTTGAGAGATATTTATATTAAAGATCCTGTTACAGTTCAAATCCGTGTGCAGTTTGAGTCGTGTGTGTTGTCAGCTTCAATCAAACACTGTTTATTTGTAAAGGTGATGAGTAGTTTGGACTAATCTCTGATGAACCAGACAGCGGGTCTAAAAACATGAAATTGACAAACAGCCTCATACGACAAGAGAGAGTTGGAAGAAAAGTGGGAGAAATGAGCTTTACATTTCATTTCATTTAGCTGACGCTTTTATCCAAAGCAACTTACACTAATTGCATTCAACCATGAGGGTACAAACCCAGAAGAACAAGATCTAAGAAAGCAACATTTCTTCAAAAAAGCCAAATTACAAAGTGCTGTAAGTAAGAACCTGGTGGACAGTAGAGAACAACAATAGTTAATTGTACTGGATGAGTAACTGTCACAGCATGAAATTCAAAAGACGTTGGGTTAAAAAGTGGAAGCGGGTAGAGAGAAAAACTCCATTTGCGGGAGATGAGTAAACCTGTAGCACCACCCCTACCAGTGAGCAGCTGGGGTGGATGTGTTGTCCGGTGTGATCCAGGTCTCAGTGAGAGCAAGGAAGTCAAGTGAAGCCAGAGAGGAGGTCTGTCTCGGGTAGCTGACTGGCAGTTCCATAGGCCTGTGAGAAGATGTTGGGTATGTGTGGAATGGGTGGGATAGATAAGAGAGGAAAGGTTATGGTATTGGTCTGAATGAGTGCAAGGCCATTAGTATCTACGAGTAGTAATGTGCACTGAAAGTATACTCATATTCAAATAGAAGGAAACAGTAGCGTTGTGCTCCCCGACTCCTTTGTCTTTATCCTCCGAGTCTTCACACATGCTGAAGCTGAGGCGCCAAACACTTCCTGCTTTTTAAACCAGAGTTGATGATGGTTGGCTACAGCTGTGCTGACCACACCCCCTGCTCATGAGTCAATCAGGCACCAGGTGGTAATGGCCCAGCAATAGAAACTCAGTTTCCCATTTTTGGCCAATTAGGAGTTTCCCAAAAACTCCTAATTGGCCAAAAACTGATTATGGACAAAGTCTATTTTCTTCAAAGGGTAGAAAGAAAAATACAACTTAGTCCTTAACAGAATTGCAATAAAAATTAAAAATATCTGTTCAGTATATTAAGAAAAGTGACCCTTGTATCTGAGGTTTCTTAATACAGCAGAATGAATGGAAGAAAGCAAGTAATGACATTTATTTACTGGAGATGGGAATGTGTAGCTTAAAGATCTGGTATGGGATGGAAGAGGAAACGGAAAATGGATATTGTTTTTGAAAAAGTAAGGAAGGAAGACGAGAGGAGACGGAAGAAGGAAGAACAAAATATGTCTTTAACATGAAGAAACCCACTTTGTTTTATGATAAATATAATTTTATTTTTAAATGTCTCTTTTTCTTTAGTTATAATACAGCACAATACACTGGTCACTGTAAGAAATGACACTCTCACAAATGAAGAGTAGAAAGAACCACAGTGTGAATCCTCTCTCACTAACATCACTGTGTGGTCACTGAACTGCTGAATGATGTAGGTTTGTGTTTGAATCTCGGATCCAGTTCAGTGTGAGGGTCGGACCCTATGTCATGTAAACTGACAGGGCGCGCCCCCCGAGGGTATATATAAGGAGGACCTGAACTGCGTCTGAAGGTCTTGACTCACAGGATGAACGCCCTCCGAACTCTGTTTCTCTTGGCCACCTGCCTCTCTGTGGGTGAGTACAACTTCACAGAAAGCTTCACCCCCCATCTCCCTTGTGGATACATACAGTATTTGTGATTAGTCTGAATTTACGCGGTTGATGCTCCTTCTAGTCCTGTATAACCAGATCTTTCAACCTTCCAGCTTGCTGTGGTCCAATTCAAAGGAGGTCGCTCAACCAGTTCAGGAAAGGTATCCAGTGCCTGGTGCCCGACAGCTCGCCGGTTTTGGACTACTCTCACTACGGCTGCTACTGTGGATGGGGAGGCTCTGGCACGCCTGTGGACAATCTGGACAGGTTATGATTCATTCACTCTCTCAGCTCAGTGCTACCATGACAAACAAAACCCTTTTCTCCCTGTCTGAACACTTGTGTTGTCAAACCTGCAGGTGCTGCCAAGTGCACGACAAGTGTTATGATGACGCCAAGCAGCTCGAACAATGCTGGGGCATCTTCGACAACCCTTACACCGAGGTCTACGCCTACAGCTGTGACGAAGCGAGCAAGATGATCACCTGTGGCGGTGAGTGCACTGAGACAACAAGAGCGTGAGGTTATCAACGAAGAAGAAATAACCTCCTAACCACCTTTTGCACTTTCTCCTCCTCAGAGAACAACAATGCATGTGAGATGTTCATCTGCGAGTGTGACAGGAAGGCCGCCGACTGTTTCGCCAGATCGCCTTATAACGCCGAGAACAAGCGACTGCCCAGCGAGCGATGTCAGTAGAAGACCTCTGCAGTTAACCGAACACAGGATCCACTCCCACAGAAGATACTCGACATTCAGATAAATTGCTGTGTCATTAAATTAAATGTGTTGTTGAGCCTTTGAATCTTGATGGTTCATGCACATTTTCCATTTTGAGAGATATTTATATTAAAGATCCTGTTACAGTTCAAATCCGTGTGCAGTTTGAGTCGTGTGTGTTGTCAGCTTCAATCAAACACTGTTTATTTGTAAAGGTGATGAGTAGTTTGGACTAATCTCTGATGAACCAGACAGCGGGTCTAAAAACATGAAATTGACAAACAGCCTCATACGACAAGAGAGAGTTGGAAGAAAAGTGGGAGAAATGAGCTTTACATTTCATTTCATTTAGCTGACGCTTTTATCCAATGCAACTTACACTAATTGCATTAAACCATGAGGGTACAAACCCAGAAGAACAAGATCTAAGAAAGCAACATTTCTTCAAAAAAGCCAAATTACAAAGTGCTGTAAGTAAGAACCTGGTGGACAGTAGAGAACAACAATAGTTAATTGTACTGGATGAGTAACTGTCACAGCATGAAATTCAAAAGACGTTGGGTTAAAAAGTGGAAGCGGGTAGAGAGAAAAACTCCATTTGCGGGAGATGAGTAAACCTGTAGCACCACCCCTACCAGTGAGCAGCTGGGGTGGATGTGTTGTCCGGTGTGATCCAGGTCTCAGTGAGAGCAAGGAAGTCAAGTGAAGCCAGAGAGGAGGTCTGTCTCGGGTAGCTGACTGGCAGTTCCATAGGCCTGTGAGAAGATGTTGGGTATGTGTGGAATGGGTGGGATAGATAAGAGAGGAAAGGTTATGGTATTGGTCTGAATGAGTGCAAGGCCATTAGTATCTACGAGTAGTAATGTGCACTGAAAGTATACTCATATTCAAATAGAAGGAAACAGTAGCGTTGTGCTCCCCCGAACGACTCCTTTGTCTTTATCCTCCGAGTCTTCACACATGCTGAAGCTGAGGCGCCAAACACTTCCTGCTTTTTAAACCAGAGTTGATGATGGTTGGCTACAGCTGTGCTGACCACACCCCCTGCTCATGAGTCAATCAGGCACCAGGTGGTAATGGCCCAGCAATAGAAACTCAGTTTCCCATTTTTGGCCAATTAGGAGTTTCCCAAAAACTCCTAATTGGCCAAAAACTGATTATGGACAAAGTCTATTTTCTTCAAAGGGTAGAAAGAAAAATACAACTTAGTCCTTAACAGAATTGCAATAAAAATTAAAAATATCTGTTCAGTATATTAAGAAAAGTGACCCTTGTATCTGAGGTTTCTTAATACAGCAGAATGAATGGAAGAAAGCAAGTAATGACATTTATTTACTGGAGATGGGAATGTGTAGCTTAAAGATCTGGTATGGGATGGAAGAGGAAACGGAAAATGGATATTGTTTTTGAAAAAGTAAGGAAGGAAGACGAGAGGAGACGGAAGAAGGAAGAACAAAATATGTCTTTAACATGAAGAAACCCACTTTGTTTTATGATAAATATAATTTTATTTTTAAATGTCTCTTTTTCTTTAGTTATAATACAGCACAATACACTGGTCACTGTAAGAAATGACACTCTCACAAATGAAGAGTAGAAAGAACCACAGTGTGAATCCTCTCTCACTAACATCACTGTGTGGTCACTGAACTGCTGAATGATGTAGGTTTGTGTTTGAATCTCGGATCCAGTTCAGTGTGAGGGTCGGACCCTATGTCATGTAAACTGACAGGGCGCGCCCCCCGAGGGTATATATAAGGAGGACCTGAACTGCGTCTGAAGGTCTTGACTCACAGGATGAACGCCCTCCGAACTCTGTTTCTCTTGGCCACCTGCCTCTCTGTGGGTGAGTACAACTTCACAGAAAGCTTCACCCCCCATCTCCCTTGTGGATACATACAGTATTTGTGATTAGTCTGAATTTACGCGGTTGATGCTCCTTCTAGTCCTGTATAACCAGATCTTTCAACCTTCCAGCTTGCTGTGGTCCAATTCAAAGGAGGTCGCTCAACCAGTTCAGGAAAGGTATCCAGTGCCTGGTGCCCGACAGCTCGCCGGTTTTGGACTACTCTCACTACGGCTGCTACTGTGGATGGGGAGGCTCTGGCACGCCTGTGGACAAACTGGACAGGTTATGATTCATTCACTCTCTCAGCTCAGTGCTACCATGACAAACAAAACCCTTTTCTCCCTGTCTGAACACTTGTGTTGTCAAACCTGCAGGTGCTGCCAAGTGCACGACAAGTGTTATGATGACGCCAAGCAGCTCGAACAATGCTGGGGCATCTTCGACAACCCTTACACCGAGGTCTACGCCTACAGCTGTGACGAAGCGAGCAAGATGATCACCTGTGGCGGTGAGTGCACTGAGACAACAAGAGCGTGAGGTTATCAACGAAGAAGAAATAACCTCCTAACCACCTTTTGCACTTTCTCCTCCTCAGAGAACAACAATGCATGTGAGATGTTCATCTGCGAGTGTGACAGGAAGGCCGCCGACTGTTTCGCCAGATCGCCTTATAACGCCGAGAACAAGCGACTGCCCAGCGAGCGATGTCAGTAGAAGACCTCTGCAGTTAACCGAACACAGGATCCACTCCCACAGAAGATACTCGACATTCAGATAAATTGCTGTGTCATTAAATTAAATGTGTTGTTGAGCCTTTGAATCTTGATGGTTCATGCACATTTTCCATTTTGAGAGATATTTATATTAAAGATCCTGTTACAGTTCAAATCCGTGTGCAGTTTGAGTCGTGTGTGTTGTCAGCTTCAATCAAACACTGTTTATTTGTAAAGGTGATGAGTAGTTTGGACTAATCTCTGATGAACCAGACAGCGGGTCTAAAAACATGAAATTGACAAACAGCCTCATACGACAAGAGAGAGTTGGAAGAAAAGTGGGAGAAATGAGCTTTACATTTCATTTCATTTAGCTGACGCTTTTATCCAAAGCAACTTACACTAATTGCATTCAACCATGAGGGTACAAACCCAGAAGAACAAGATCTAAGAAAGCAACATTTCTTCAAAAAAGCCAAATTACAAAGTGCTGTAAGTAAGAACCTGGTGGACAGTAGAGAACAACAATAGTTAATTGTACTGGATGAGTAACTGTCACAGCATGAAATTCAAAAGACGTTGGGTTAAAAAGTGGAAGCGGGTAGAGAGAAAAACTCCATTTGCGGGAGATGAGTAAACCTGTAGCACCACCCCTACCAGTGAGCAGCTGGGGTGGATGTGTTGTCCGGTGTGATCCAGGTCTCAGTGAGAGCAAGGAAGTCAAGTGAAGCCAGAGAGGAGGTCTGTCTCGGGTAGCTGACTGGCAGTTCCATAGGCCTGTGAGAAGATGTTGGGTATGTGTGGAATGGGTGGGATAGATAAGAGAGGAAAGGTTATGGTATTGGTCTGAATGAGTGCAAGGCCATTAGTATCTACGAGTAGTAATGTGCACTGAAAGTATACTCATATTCAAATAGAAGGAAACAGTAGCGTTGTGCTCCCCCGAACGACTCCTTTGTCTTTATCCTCCGAGTCTTCACACATGCTGAAGCTGAGGCGCCAAACACTTCCTGCTTTTTAAACCAGAGTTGATGATGGTTGGCTACAGCTGTGCTGACCACACCCCCTGCTCATGAGTCAATCAGGCACCAGGTGGTAATGGCCCAGCAATAGAAACTCAGTTTCCCATTTTTGGCCAATTAGGAGTTTCCCAAAAACTCCTAATTGGCCAAAAACTGATTATGGACAAAGTCTATTTTCTTCAAAGGGTAGAAAGAAAAATACAACTTAGTCCTTAACAGAATTGCAATAAAAATTAAAAATATCTGTTCAGTATATTAAGAAAAGTGACCCTTGTATCTGAGGTTTCTTAATACAGCAGAATGAATGGAAGAAAGCAAGTAATGACATTTATTTACTGGAGATGGGAATGTGTAGCTTAAAGATCTGGTATGGGATGGAAGAGGAAACGGAAAATGGATATTGTTTTTGAAAAAGTAAGGAAGGAAGACGAGAGGAGACGGAAGAAGGAAGAACAAAATATGTCTTTAACATGAAGAAACCCACTTTGTTTTATGATAAATATAATTTTATTTTTAAATGTCTCTTTTTCTTTAGTTATAATACAGCACAATACACTGGTCACTGTAAGAAATGACACTCTCACAAATGAAGAGTAGAAAGAACCACAGTGTGAATCCTCTCTCACTAACATCACTGTGTGGTCACTGAACTGCTGAATGATGTAGGTTTGTGTTTGAATCTCGGATCCAGTTCAGTGTGAGGGTCGGACCCTATGTCATGTAAACTGACAGGGCGCGCCCCCCGAGGGTATATATAAGGAGGACCTGAACTGCGTCTGAAGGTCTTGACTCACAGGATGAACGCCCTCCGAACTCTGTTTCTCTTGGCCACCTGCCTCTCTGTGGGTGAGTACAACTTCACAGAAAGCTTCACCCCCCATCTCCCTTGTGGAGAAATACAGTATTTGTGATTAGTCTGAATTTACGCGGTTGATGCTCCTTCTAGTCCTGTATAACCAGATCTTTCAACCTTCCAGCTTGCTGTGGTCCAATTCAAAGGAGGTCGCTCAACCAGTTCAGGAAAGGTATCCAGTGCCTGGTGCCCGACAGCTCGCCGGTTTTGGACTACTCTCACTACGGCTGCTACTGTGGATGGGGAGGCTCTGGCACGCCTGTGGACAATCTGGACAGGTTATGATTCATTCACTCTCTCAGCTCAGTGCTACCATGACAAACAAAACCCTTTTCTCCCTGTCTGAACACTTGTGTTGTCAAACCTGCAGGTGCTGCCAAGTGCACGACAAGTGTTATGATGACGCCAAGCAGCTCGAACAATGCTGGGGCATCTTCGACAACCCTTACACCGAGGTCTACGCCTACAGCTGTGACGAAGCGAGCAAGATGATCACCTGTGGCGGTGAGTGCACTGAGACAACAAGAGCGTGAGGTTATCAACGAAGAAGAAATAACCTCCTAACCACCTTTTGCACTTTCTCCTCCTCAGAGAACAACAATGCATGTGAGATGTTCATCTGCGAGTGTGACAGGAAGGCCGCCGACTGTTTCGCCAGATCGCCTTATAACGCCGAGAACAAGCGACTGCCCAGCGAGCGATGTCAGTAGAAGACCTCTGCAGTTAACCGAACACAGGATCCACTCCCACAGAAGATACTCGACATTCAGATAAATTGCTGTGTCATTAAATGAAATGTGTTGTTGAGCCTTTGAATCTTGATGGTTCATGCACATTTTCCATTTTGAGAGATATTTGTATTAAAGGGGACATATTATGAAAATTCCACTTTTGTACTGCTTCTAAACGTTATTTTGGGTATCTGGCGTGTCTACCGTCCCAAAAACTCTTGAAAAAAAAAAGTCCGCGATTTGTTGTGGTTCCTCTATGTCGAGCCCGGCGGCCGGGAGATGCGACCGGGCTCGCGTCTCCCGAGCCCCGGGTGTCTGTCTTTGCTAGAAAATAGCACCGGAACGTGTTCAAGGACCCCCCCGGTCTCCGGCTGCACCCGTGCTTGGGCACTCGCTCAGCGGACAGCCTCTCCTGTGATGCCCGGGTGGCGAGTAGGAGGAGGGGGGGAGAGAACTGCCCCTATCACTTTTGTGGCCCGTACAGATTTCCTCCACGCAGCCCGAACACCGGTGCCGGTCACCAGCAGCTCGTTGCCGCCTCCGTCGCTTGTTTAAAATAGACTCATACCCAGGGTTTTGAGTGCATTTCGCCGCAAAAGTTGCAGCAGTGTTAGCCTCAAAAGCTAGCCCCCACATCCCTTCTATCTGTGTGTGTGTGTGTGTGCGCGCGCTCAGAATATATGCCCTGTATGATACAATTATACAATTATATACTGTATACACACATATCTAATGCATGTATTTAAATAAATGTACATCTTTATCAGAAGGTGTCACTGCATGAAAAGAAGCGTTTGTGTCATTATGTGTCGCAGGAAAGTGTTGGCACATTCTTCGGTTAACAGCGTTTCACACGAATCTGCAGGCAGCAAAGGAAACTCTCCTGTTTCCTGCAGTTTTCAAGTCTGATATCTGTTGTGAGGTGACCCCCCTGCTCCTACGCCTAGAGGAGACTTTCACATGCAAATGACAATGCTCTGAGCTTCACAAATGCAAATCAGGATAGTTCCCCTCAGAGCAGATAACACCTTTTTCTAAGAGGCAGCAACTAAATTATCTGGCTGAGTACACCAGGCTTAAAATATGTATAAAACCTGAAATTTTAAATTGTTCTTAAATAAGTAAGTGTGCTATAATGAATTACATTGTATACCACGAACAAAGGTCAATGCTGTCAAATGAAACAATGCACTTTATTTCAAATTTTTATTGTCATCCAAAACAATCCTGAATCTCACCCACTGTACAGAGTTGCATGATTACAGTCACTTTTTCATTTGTGCTGGTTAAATGCACAGAGGATTTGTTAACCACACTTCTACCAGCAATCCGCTCAACAGGAAGAAATTATGCTGGGTATGATATGTCTGTGCCCTGTAATCTCTAAACTTCTCCCGGCTTTCCATAAAAATATCTGTCCTCCCAAAATACTGGCATCATATTCACATGTCAATAGCAAACTAAGCTGTTTTCCATGAATTTTAAATGCTACCTTTTCACCACTACTGTCAAAATTGCTACGAAACATTCATTGATTTAATGATTTATTTTTTCAGTGTAATATTTGATCCCCCATGGACTGCACAGTGACAAAACACAGCAGCCGGGTGCTTGGCTACAACATACATCTCCACTCAGTTCGATTATTATTTTAAATATAAAGAAGACACAATATAGAGCTGAAATTCCTTCATAATTTGAACTTCAATTGTCTAATTGTTGTTATTAAACTTTCTCAGTATTCCATTAAAACAGTCAACACTTTTATCCAAAGCAACTTACAATAAGTGCATTCAACTATAAGGTTACGAACACAGAACAGCAAGAATCATGTGTGTAAATTTACTAAACACCAGAAAAAATAAACCTGGCCTCAGTCACATAGTCATCCCATATGAAGTAACCGCTGCTCACGTCACCCGCTCGCGTCATCAGCTGATGGACTCGTCCAATCAGAGCCTCGTAAACGCCGTGCAGCAGCGTCGACTGTCCCGCAGACAGGAAGCGGGTCGTGTTTAGCTTGTCCCGTACGAGTGACTCTGTTTTCGGGGTAAATAACTTGCTGAAGTCGACACGACGCTGTTCCCTGGAGGAGAAGATGAGTGCGTGTGGAGGCAGAGCCGCGGGCCCGGTGTGGACAAGTCGAGGCGGAGAAGACGCACAGTCCCTGAGTTACGGTGAAAGCTAAGCTAGGAGACGCCATGCTAACCACTAAGCTAACTCGTTCATCTGAAAGCATGTCTGCCACTTTGGGATAGCGAGAAAGTTGCTAAAATACGAATACAGCATCGAGTGCTGGAGCAGATCTAGTGCATGTGTAAATATTTATGAATTACTTCGATGTAACAGTTTGTTCTCGTTAAGTTTTTTCATCAACGTGACTTTTCTGTATGTTTTCACAGCCTCAGCCCCCCCCCCCCCCACACACACACACACACACAAACAAAGAGGCGTTAGGCTGAGACGCTGAAAGTCCGGATTTAAAGTGCAGAAAATTAAGCCATTGAATGTAAGTAACTGTTTATGAATTGTTTTGGTGTTTTTTTGCTGTGGATCTTCCAACGGTGATGCAGCGCGGCTATTTCCGTTTATTAATAATAAACTCATGTTACATGTGTTGTTTTCCAGCTGCCTGTCCATGACGTAGTAAGACACACTATGAGCCAGTATGATCCGACCAGACCTTACATCAGCATTGAGGAGTTGTCGGAGAAGAAAGAGGGTAAGGTTATATTCATTAAATAATTTTCCAGTTACATGTAAAGGTGTATGTTGTCATTGAACTGTGCTAATTTTACTGAATGTGTTTACAGCTGATTGAAGCGGGACAGATGACATGGATCCATCCTTCCACAGCCAGGAGCGCACCGACCTGTGTCCCACACTTCATATAAGACTGGAAGCTACACTGATCTCACAGCTACACACCACAGACGTCTACACACTGGAGAAGATTCAGACAGAGTCCCACAAAGAAGTCATGACCCAGAGGCTGCAGAGAAACATTTCAAGCCTCACCTGAGATTTTGTACAATATTTTTGCTGTATGTAAATAAAGCTTTCACTCCACATATACCTTGTTCACATTTGTTCCCTGTACAATATGTTCACCTATAGCATCAAGCATCACATGAATGTTTAGTTTTAATTAACTGCAGTGCTTTTGGTAAAGGCTTACTTATAAATAATAATAAATATTAATATATACATTTTTATTATAAATATTGTGTGGGAGGGGCTTACCCCACGTGCGGAATGCTGTGACCCCACGTGTGCACTGCAATGACCCATAAGGTGACCAATAGCAACACTTCTACCAGCCAATCACGAGTGACATTAGTTTCAAGGGTCTGTGGTTTCCTCCAATGGTGAGTAGAGAGAGGTTCTAGCCAGCGGCTGGACTCCGATTCATATGCTAATTAGATCACACGTCGCGATCGGTCCGCGCGGCGGCGCGAGCCCCCCCGCGGCTCTCTCCTTTGTTCTCCAAATCCCCCTTAAGGTCCGCAAACGCCGATAGACCCACCTTGTCTTCACTGGCGAACGCCGAGGTAACATCATGGAAACAGTTGGTTACAGCAGGGGATTAGGCCTGTCCGTAGAGGTTCACTGTGACAATAATACTGCTTTTCGTCTAGTGGGAGAGATTTAAGACGTGAAAGTGGATGTGTGTGTGTGAGTGACAGGGGGGGCGGGGCGGTGAGAGAGGGGGTGGGCGGTGCATTCAAAACAGGTCAATCTAAGGAGGGCTGTTTTAGACAGGGTAAAAAGGGTGCTGTTTTAAATTATCCTTGTGGTATTTTGACCAAAAAATGTTACAGACATTTCATTAAGACCCCAGGGAACCATATCAACTTGTGGTAAAATGGGCATAATATGTCTCCTTTAAAGATCCTGTTACAGTTCATATCTGTGTGCAGTTTGAGTCGTGTGTGTTGTCAGCTTCAATCAAACACTGTTTATTTGTAAAGGTGATGAGTAGTTTGGACTAATCTCTGATGAACCAGACAGCGGCTTCTGAAATGTTAAAAACAGATGAAATTGACAAACAGCCTCAGACGACAAGAGAGAGTTGGAAGAAAAGTGGGAGAAATGAGCTTTACATTTCATTTCATTTAGCTGACGCTTTTATCCAAAGCGACTTACAATAATTGCATACTACCATGAGGGTACAAACCCAGAACATAAAGATCTAAGAAAGTAACATTTCTTCAAAAAAGCCAAACTACAAAGAGCTGTAAGTAAGAACCTGGTGGAAGTGGGAGAAATTAGCTTTACTCAGAAAGACTGAGGAGAGGACTCGTGGAATTATTTATGAAAACAGAATGGAGTGACTGAAGGAGGTGCAGCAACCAAACCATTCATTTATTTCTTTAATTTATATGATAATTTATAAAAGTTGAAACGCAGCTTTTTTTAATGACTTTGCCGATTATAAATTTAGTTTGACACGCTTTAAAAGCTTATATTTACATTATGAAGTACAATAAAAAAACATATATGTTATAACAAAACACATATGAGGCAGCAGATGTGGTTAGAGCCACGACAAAGTGCAAGATCAGCGTTATTTCATCACAGAACAGACAGACAACAGAACAAACATTGCCCTCCACTGTTATCATCCTCCTCATATCATCAAGGATGTTTTTTTGTAGTTCGGCATTTTCCACGTCTCCGTACATGTGGTGGAAAGTTTCAATGTTAAGCTTGCTATCTCTCTTTATGTAAAGGAAAAAATAATGCAAACATTGGAGGCTAGGCGATGTGAGCTATGTGCTTCTGTCTCTCTCATAGGTCCCCAGCTTCCTGAGTGGAATGAAAAAACGTACATACATTACCTTTCATAATATTTTCTATGAAACCTGGATGAGAACAACCAACCACACTCATGTATTAATAATCTCCCGTTTCCCGGTTTAGCAACAAAACTGGAATTAATAACTTCATAGACGTCAGTGCAAACCTCTCTTCTGCAAAAGTGTCTGTTCAGCACATTTAGAAAAGTTATCCTTTTATCTGAGGTTTCTTAATACAGCAAAGCGAATGGAAGAAAGCAAATAATGACATTTATTGAATGCAGATGGGAAATAATTTTATTTTTAAATGTCTCTACATATAAAGAGTAGAAAGTTCCACAGTGTGAATCCTCTCTCTCACCCCTGTTAACATTGCTGTGTGGTCACTGAGCTGCTGAACTATGAAGATTTCACAGAAAAGTTAAGCACGTGGGAGTTTTTCTTGCTTTTTGCAGATGTTGGTTGTTGCTTGAATCCTGGATCCCGTGCGACCCTGTGTCGTATGAACAGGTGACGGGGCGGGGCCCCCGAGGGTTTATATAAGGAGAACCTGAACTTTGAGCTGTAGCTGTGTCTGAAGGTCTTGACTCGCAGGATGAACGCCCTCCGAACTCTGTTTCTCTTGGCCGCCGGCCTCTCTGTGGGTGAGTACAACTTCACAGAAAGCTTCACCCCCAAACTCCCTTGTGGATAAATACAGTATTTGGGATTCATCTGCATGTTCAGTGGTTGATGCTCCTTCTAGTCCTGTATAACCAGATCTCTCATCCTTCCACCTTGTTGTGCTTCAGCCCTGTCTATCAACGACAAGGCGCTCAACCAGTTCAGGCAAATGATCCTGTGCACGATGCCAGACAGCTCGCCGATTTTCGACTACGCTGACTACGGTTGCTACTGTGGATATGGCGGCTCTGGCACGCCTGTGGACGATCTGGACAGGTAATGATTCATTCACTCTCTCTCTCTACCATGGCATTCAAACACCTTTTCTCCCTGTCTGAACACTTGTGTTGTCAAACCTGCAGGTGCTGCGAAGTGCATGACAAGTGTTACAGTGACGCCATGCAGCACGACGAATGCTGGCCCATCCTGGACAACCCTTACACCGAGTTCTACGCCTACAGCTGTGACGAAGCGAGCAAGACGGTCACCTGTCCCAGTGAGTGAACCGAGACGACAAGAGCGTGAGGTTATTAAAGAAGAAGAAATAACCTCCTAACCACCTTGTGCACTTTCTCCTCCTCAGGGAACGACAACAACGAATGTGAGCATTTCATCTGCGAGTGTGACAGGAAGGCCGCCGAGTGTTTTGCCAGATCTCCTTGGATCCCCGAGCACGAGCACCTGCCCAGCGACCGCTGTCAGTAGAAGAGCTCTGCAGTTAATCGAACACAGGATCCACTCCCACACACGACACACCCATCACTGAGCTCTCAGGAGCGGCAGCAGCTTGTTTCGTCCGCTCATTGAAATACTCACACTCACCTTGTACAGTCACATTCTCAAGGTCATGGTTTTCTTTTCTCCTTCTTTCCTTGCACTGCACCTCTATTGTTAGCTGTGGATCTGTATCCTGACAAGAAACACCAGTAGATCTGCATTCACCGTTATGATCCTAACTCAAGTTTCCAGTAGAGGGCGCTCTCATCTAGCTCTTTATTCCCTTGCTTGCAGGAAGTTGTTTACAGAATGTAGACTTTAATATTGGCACTTTATCAAATTATACAAATGCTTGCAGTACTCAATAAAGAAGATAAACAAAAATGATGATTCAGTTTCTGTGTGTATGAATTTATAGAGTTTAACAAGTTTTTTTTAATGCATAAGTCTTTTTTAAGGCACCTTTACCTTCTTCCCTCCATAGTCCCTTTTTGTAAGGGTGAAACAATCATGGTTTCACCTGACAAACAAAACAAAACACAATTGTGAACTCGTGACAGAGTTTCCAAGGTCAACAGAAAAAAGAGAGAGAGGTGTTGCAGATTGTGATGATTTATGGCGTGTCACTAATGATCTGTGTGGACTGAACGAACAGTTTGTCTCTTCCTTAATAAATGAAAAACACTTATATCTGTTATACCTCCCCAATCTATAATAATTAATGCTGACATCCCGAAACCACTGGATTCAGCTTCTAAACACTTAATGCAGCGATTGCATTCATCACTGGGAAAGACCAGTGGCTCCAGTGTCATGTGAATACCTGTCTTTTAAGCCTGATCTCTTCTGTGGCACAGCTTTAAGGTTTATTTTGCAGAAGTTGGACACAAAGATTCCATTGGAATTAAATCATTCCACGCCGCAGACACATTCCTCAAACAAATTGTGTTCACAGACACTGGAAGTTACTGAAAAATCAACTTAAGATGACTAACAGAAACAAATGTGCTTGTTTCGACAGTGTGTCCCGCTCTGAGGGTTGTGGTTGGCTTGTTATTCACTGGATGCTCGGATCACCACTGTTGAGCCTGATGAATAAATAAGTGCTTCAGGTTGCAATGTGTGAAAAAGTTGCTCATGTCCAAACTGTGACGGTTTATAAAAACGGTTCATCTGGGAGGGAACCAGACTGAGAGAAGAGCGAGGGACAAAGAAACTGGTCGAACCGAGAGGTGAGTAAGAAGGAGCAGAAACCAGAGGAGCCCGACACATTTTCTCACTGTGGCTGCAGCTTGGATGTCTCATCGGGACTCCACCCTTGCATGTGAACACAAGCCCGCGCGCTACCCAGAGTACACGCCGGCCCCGACGCTGCCATGGTTACCTGCTGTTTAGCCAAACCAATCAGGTATGGTACAAGCAGTGAAGCTCCCAGCGTGTTGATGTACTTCCCAAAGCAGGTATGGGTGTGTCTGAAGTGGTGCACCCAGAGGACCTCTTGGCTTGTTGACTTCCTCTGTCTGGTATGCATGACGTCATCTCTACACCACATGAAAAGACAGACAGGGGAAATCTGAGCCCGGGCCAAGAGAATCAATGTCTAAGGAACATTGACGTTCATTATAATGTCCCAGGAGAAAACGGGTTAGTAGCTGCAGGAAGAAAAGGTTCATAACAAACACTGGCTCTGTTTACATACATGTGTTCTTTACACGTCTCTTGCGTCAGCTGGTAGATGTGTATCATCGCACAATACATTGCAATCTGCAGTTATGAATGTGTTGCATGTGGTATAACAGCCACAGAGGGAAGAAACACTGCTTTTTCTCTTTTTAAGAAAGTTGATTTTAATAAGATCTTGAACATATTCACATTTTAACAGGGTTCGGCTCAGGTTGTCTGAGCTTTGCTTTGACACTTAAGAAAGTCCATACATTCTTAAAAGCCTTCCCTTGCTTTTACATATACTTTATTTTAATACATTAAATGTTTTGTAGACTAGTTTTCACTGGTCTGCTCAGCTGAGCACAAGGGTTTTCCACTCTTCTCTGACTCGGCTCGACAAAGTCCTGTGAAGAAGCTGCAGATCAGCAGAGGTCTGCTCACGTGAAGGCCAAGTCGGTGGCCGTTGTTTGGACAGTGTTGGGTAGAACCGGTTAGCGTCCCCCTGGTTTGTGTTCGGTGCATCTTTCTCCACGACCAGCCTATAGTTCTGCCCCCTGTTGTCGTCCCAGTGGGCCGTCGTGCCAGCTCCTGGCCGGAAGTACACGCAAAACTCGATTCTCTCCTTTGGATCAATGTTCTGGGGTAAGCCCAGGTCAAAGGTAAACACGCTCATCATATCCGAGCCGCCACAGCGCTGCTGCTGCAGGAACGTGCACGGGATGTCGTGATGGCTCCTCCAAGAATCAAAGGTCACCTTTATGTGCACGGCCTTCTCCTTACTGTCATGTGACACGCACACTTTCCCGCTCAGGGAGTGATCTGTAATGCTGCAGACTCCCAGCTGAACGTGCATCTCCCTCAGTCGTGTCAGGAAGTTTTTTAAGTCTTGTGTCGGCTGCGGGAAACCAGGGCGGAACCTGTGGCGCTCCAGTTTGCTGGAGGCGGCCTCTTGGCCTTGCAGTTTGGCCACAGTGTGTTTCATCACCAGGGCCGGAGCAGCAGCCGAGGGCTCCGGGATGAAGAGCCGCACAGCGGTGAGCGCCAGCCCCCTGGCATCCGCAAACACCACCCGACGCTTCTTGTTCCCACCACCGCTGTCCCTGCGGAAACAGCTCCGAGGCTCCGAGGAGGAGGGCAGCGCTGAGGGTGAAGAGGAGGAGGAGTGATGAGGGGAGTGGAGGCCGGTCTTGGGCGGAAAGTCAGTCGGATGAGAATACCGCTGGGCTGGTTTCAGAGGAGTGGAGGGCACCAGGGGATGGAGAGGCTGGCGCCGGCTGAGGCTCAGGTACCTGGCGAGGTCAACGGGCATCACGGCGGCGTGGGGGTGACCTCCGAAGGCGTGCAGAACTCTGAGGAAGGTTCAAATGAGATCCACCGTCACACACACACACTCACACAACCACTGCACATATTTCAAATTCTGCCAGAAAGGAAACAATCAAATGAACCTACCTCGTGTAACTCATGTTCACACGGGAGATGTTTCACTGGAATCGTTGCTCGAGCTGCGTCTTTATACAGAGAAGAGTCTACAAGCAGAACAACAGAGGGGATGAATGAGTAAAACGTCTCAGTGAGTTTGAAATACAACCAAGACACAAGAGGATCTGCTCTGCACATCAATGACATCGTGGTGTTTTAAAAGATAAATCTACTCACAGTCTGTGTTTCATCAAAGCAAAGGAGAAGAAGGCATCTTGTTCTCAGGCTGTGTCTCTGATCTCTGAGCAGTTTGGGGAATGAGGCTGAATCGTCTGTGTCAACACATTAACATGAGGGAGGTTGAACCAATGAGGTGGAGCCTCCTTGGCCCTGCCCACTTAAGAACCAGTGTCTAGGAAGCTGAGCCGCAAAGTTTCCCTTTCATGGAAGTGTGCTGCAACATTCCCCTTTTTTAATAAAACAGAAACAAAGTAAAACACCTTTTTATTTAAATCTACAGCCAATCAGAGTCAAAACAAGTAGAATGTATGATAGAACCCAGGAGTAAAGATATAATTAAACAATAGACAAAGAGGAAAATCACCAAATTACAAGCTTCTCTCTTACAGTTTAATTGAGGCTGGAAGCACAAAATCAAATTAAACTCTAAATCCAAACAGTCAGAATCTTTAATTCTTGTAATAGTGAAGTTCTTCTTCTCCCCGTCTTATTCTACGATTTAAATTGTAAATCAGGCTGCCGGGCACGGAGCTCTCACTTCCAGATTAGGACAGATGGAACGCAAGAGGAAATTACAAAAGTCGCCCAATGCTAAGCTTTGATGTGGGTGAGGGAGAGGATGGGTTCCCATGGCGACGTTTATCGAAATGTAAGGACGGTTAATAATTAGAACCAGAATATCTATTTATAATCGAACAAACGATATATAAATATACTCATTAAAAGTCTTACACTTTTTATTCACATAATTTTTTCGCTTGTGTTCTTGACAAAATGAATTTTAGTTAGGAAATAGGTTATGTTAAGCATGTAGCTTAGCATCCTTACCTAACTGATGTTTTGTCTCGAAAGGAGCAATTTACGGAAAGTATATGTTTCTGGGTTACTGTGCTGTAACACAACGAAACACCTGTAAACACGTTGAGCCTCAGATCAGTTTGTGGAGTCGACACAATGCTGCAGCTCTGAGGTTTAACACAAACACTCTGGGTCATCACAATTAATGTTACACAATGTAAAGCCTCCTTAAAGGAATCAGACGCTGCCCAGTGCTGCTTCCAGACGCAGCGTTAATTCACGACTGAGTGTAAATTGACAGACTGTTAAAGCTGGAAAAGTACATTTGCGTTAATGGAGTTTTGTTCGAGGAAACAAACCTTAAGCATACAACAATCATATTTTTCATGGACATGTGATCTCCATCCCAGAGTGTTTTATTGCTGTGCAAATCACATTATAAAATATATCCAATATGTTAAAATGACCACTAAGAAGGGAGTCATCACTTTTACATATCTCCTCCTGGTGCAGCAGTATAATATACACTGTCATAACTGGCTGAGGCTGATAGACTGGTATGAGGTGAGGACACATAATGATGCACATGAGTAAGAGTGTTCACATTCCTTCCACAACCGTCACTTTTATCTGACATTTTAATGTGTCTGTGTGTATGTCACAAATCTATACCAGCTTCCGGTTGATGTCACGATTAATAACAACAGAAAGTGTGTTGCTATGTGTGTCACTGTGTGTCACTATATCGCCTCATTCTGTTCCACTTTCTCCCAGGACGTGTATGAATTGCATATTTAGAGAATCAGAATTTTTTTTCTTCTAATTTTTAAGTTTATATAATGTAAACAGATGTCATACACGTATTCATGTGTAAGCTATGATGTGCTTTATTCTAAGTAGGCCTTCAATACACACCTCATAGTCCAATTTTCACAACAAAAGGTGCAAAACATGTAAAAACAGTTAATTTGTTGAATATTTTGCAGCCGTTTACCTATTCTTTATTATTTAATTCTCTTTAACAGCTTAACTATTTACTAACGGCAAGTTAAGATTTAGATTTTTCAACTTCAGCCTGCTACTTATTCATTTTCATAGAGTAAAGAATGTTACCATAATATAAATATATGTATCCCGAAAGTATCTTTGCAATGTGACATCGGATAACATCAAAATATTGGGTTAATACAAAACCAAAACCTTGAGAAAGAACCATTCTGTTGCCGCTCCAGGAAGAAGGAGAAGCCGATAGAAAAACTCTGATATGCAAGTGATGAATAATGGCCGTGAGAGGAGCTTGAGAAAATCAATTAAGCGCTCACATTGAGAATTTTAATAAATGGAAGAATCAAGTGCGGGTGGTGTCAGAGTGTCTTTGAGAGCTTCCTTCTCTGCAGCTCCTTCTTCTATCTTTAAATAATATATATTCACATTGTAGCCTGGTATCATATTAACCTATAACTCCTCCAGAGTGCCATTACTTATGCAGCACATAAGACGGGGGTGAAACTGAGGTGGCAGCTAGAAACACTTTCTTCTTTTCCCACTTCAATAAATGAAGCCACCGAGTAGCCTCGAGTCAAATAGAAAAATACTTTACACACAGAATTTCATAAGTTTTGCATTGTTAATATAGTTAATATTCTTCCCACTGTATATGTTTTATTAAATGCAACAGCAGAAGTGTCACTCCCCTGTGAAACAGCAGGACACGCCTCAGGTGAGGCCACAGAAATACAACTAAAGTTAATCCAGACGAAGGAACAGGTTTGAATGCTGAACTGGAAGAGATGTGACCCCAGTGCTGGAAACAGTGGAAGTATTAGGTTTCTCCATAATACTGTAAAGTCTCAACCTTATTATCTGAAGTGCCTGGGGATAATGTATGTTGTGATTTGGTGTCATGTGAATAAAACTGAATGGGATTTATTTGAGATTCTTTTATCCAACTACTGTCCAGTTCATGAACACATATAAGATACCAGGCACACGCGGTTGTCTACGTGATCTCACCCTCAGATCTTTATTTACTCACCACACAAGAATGGTTCATCGTGTTACCAAACCCTGTCAGTCGTAAATCAAGTCAAAGCAGATGTTTAAATAATAGGCGTGTATGTCCTGACTCCTATCAGCCGCCCTGCAGATCCAAAAAGTCGTTTCTGCTACGTGCAGATGTTCAGTGAGCTCATGGATCATTACGTCTCTTCCAGTCTGAGTCTGTGTTTGTGTTGCTGCTCTGTCTAGACGTCCTCTCATGGGGAGAACTGTCACTGCTACGGGCTCCAATTGAGTTTAAAGAGGTTTTGTCACCGGTGTCGTTTCAACACGTTAGCTGAGCTGAGCTGTTCAATTACAACAGGGAACTATATGAGCTGATTCCACATGGAATAAAACTAATTAGGCTCCATATTGTATGATTTTTTAAAGAGGATAGAAAATAACAATTAGATAATATCTCATTGTTTCAAGTAGTTGTGATTTTTTTGGGATTCTCAGTGCATTATTGTAACAAGTGCAGTTCCCTTTCAGTATAAGTCATCAGTACTTACTATAATGTTCTGACATGTATTACGTATATCTGTCATATCTGTGTTTCATATACGAGTTTGAATGATTTGCTTATCTGCTGTTATTTCTTCGTACAATTTTTCAAAACTAAAAGCTCTGTGAACCTGCTCGACAACCAAGCATCTTAGCAACACAACGAACCGGTGACTCAACAGAAGTGAGGTGTTACACTCTCACTTGTAATCTCACTGCCATGTGTCCTTCAGCCTGAATGTCCTTATATGGGGGGTTTGTCCCTTTTCTGTGATACAACCTGTGTTTCCTGAAATAGCTTCCCTGCGGCAGTGGGCGAGCTCCACCTTTATCAGCGTGGTCAAACAAGAACATGGAACCACGGGTCACAATAATCTGACCTCTGTGGTTTCTCTGAATCCGGGTGTCACACTCAGCCACACGCATCTGTGCATTCACAGCCGTTTGTCATACTTATTTGATTCCTCATGTCGGGATGATGAACCTCAGCCAGAAGACGACAGATTCCCACACGAGCCCGGACATGAACATAAACATCATGTGACCCACTGTTGATAAACCTGGTTTAGAGAAAGTCACATATTGTTCTAATGCTGCTGTGGTTTGTTTCCTTATTATCATAACAACCTGATGCACTGTGCTTTTGAAACTTTTTAGGCCTCAGGCTTGTACTTATACACACTGTGAATTCCATTGGGAACAAACATGTCACTAAATTCACAATATGTTGTGGTGTTTTATTTATACTTTTGAATGTGTGAATACTGTAGTTTATGATTTGAACAATTATGAATACTAGAATGGTGCAAAACCTCCGTCAGGTCCCTTTATAAAAAAACACATTTAAATTCACTACATCCAGACTTTTATTTGCATCTGCACCAAACAAGCCCCAGTGTTTGTGTTATCCTGCAAACAAACACACACACAAACACAGATGAAAACATAACTTCCTAGGAGGATGTATTATATATACTGTATATTGAACATTATAATGGCAAACCCTTGATTTAATGACACCTTCACCGAAGCTGAAAATAAATCTCTGACACCATCGTTGTGATTCAGCTGCATTTAAACCACAGATGAATAAATGCATAGTATTGATTGATGCTGCATAAAGCATTTATCTTCCATATCTGGCAAATATATTAACACCACTGGGTAGAAAATTATTATTTAATTCTGGATTATGTGATGACCATGTGTAGAGTTTTCATTTATTATTTGTGTGCTTTGTTCCTTGAGGACAAATGATCCCTCCACACTTGACAGACTCATTTCCTGTAAATAGGAAGTCGCCCAAACACAATGTTTTGCACCAATTTGTCGGCTCCGCTGCTCCAAACACTTTTGAAGTTTAATATTTAAAAACCTGAAACGCCTCAGGCACTTTTAAAGAGTTGTGTCCATTCTGGTTTGGGGAATAAACAGATAAATAAATAAATATAGCTGTAATAATGGTATCTTCAAAGCCAAAACTTTATTTCTTTTGGGGGGGGAATAACATCTTCAAAGCCAAGACTGTATTTCTGCTGGCGGAACGATTAAGATTTCCTCTTTCAAGAGGAGCGATGAGAGAGGCTGATGAAAGCTTGAAGGGGTAGAGCAGTAAATTGTCGAGTGTAACCCCATTACCCCCCACCCCCCCCTCGGCTGGCTGCAGATAGCAGCCTGCAGGACCTGCTTGCTTCTTCCTGCTGACTCCCTGCAGATACGAGGGCTGAGCGAGGAGCTCCCTCCTGTGGCAGGAGGAGGGAGTGCTTCACCAGGAGGAGCTGGCTCACTGTCGGGCTTATGTAACCGCTGGAAGTCATATTAGTGTAATGCAGGAGCAGGTGGATTCGGTGCCAGAGCAGCAAAGACAAACTGAAAACACTTTCTTTTGATATTTGAAAAGCTCCACTTTGAATAAAGTTAGCAATACAGTTTAAAGAGTATAACTGTTTCATATGTAACTTACAAGAACTTCACTATTAATTTCTGCTTTGTTAGAAATACACGTTTTTACTGCACAGTGTATATATCCTGCTTTTATTTTTTGCTATTAATGAGCTGCACAATCTTATTTAGCAGCAATTAGCAAGTTCCCCTTTATTACACAAGTATGATTGTTTTATCTTTTAAGTGTTTTTTTTTTATAGATGATGGAGAACATATTTACTCATTTTAAGCAATAGCTAATGATAAATACAAATAACAATAATAATGGCTATAATTCATATGTTCTCTAACTCCTGACTTTACTCTAATTAAATGTTTCTGGGTAAACAATAGATAATTGCCTGATGTAAGGAGTGACAATTATCTAATGAAAGCACATTGTTTTTAACAGTTGAATGAGGTCAGGGAATTGATTTTAGATCAAATTAGATTAGTTCTTTATTATTGGTGAAATGAAATTCTTGAATATTAAATCGATGTGTGCTCACTGACATGTTTCCCCTCAGGCTGCGGACTGAAGCTCTAATGTAGCAGAGCCAGAGGTTTAATTCCTGCAGCTTCTAAAGCGACTCAAGCCGATGATCTCTCTGAATCTCGTTCAGTAGTTTGTCCTTTAGCTCTTTTAATCATCTTCATGTTTTCATACACTAACGTAGCCAGACCCCATCGGCCGTGATGTTCCCTCTGTTAATCCACCTGTAGGATACAGAGCAGTGACTCATACATGGATAATGTTTGTCTGAGGTCGATTTGTATGTCACATATCTGAGCTGGCACAAACAGAACCTTCAAGCCTTCAACCTTCAACCTTCAAACCTTCATCCTCTGTGTCCTCCCCCCCAAAAACTCCTCATCTGCACAGAAAGGGGCAAACAGCTCTGTTTTGAGATGTGGCCAAATGGAGTTTGAATGAGACGTAAAGTGAAACAGAATCCGGCGTGAGGCGGTCCCGCCAAATGGAATATTTTTAGACACGAGTCCGACTGGCTTCACAGCTGCAAGATAACTGAAATATTATGTGCATATGGAAATAAAGCCAGTGGAGCACAAAAGGGAAAACAGCAGATGGATCAACTGACAGATACGAGCTGGACCCGGGGAAATGATGACTCACTTAAAGAAATGAATTTCAAATTGGAGCCGACGATGTCAGTGCACCGGGATATCGGTATATTCGTTCATGTTTGTTTACAAAGACTTTTATTTTGAAGAATAAACAATGCAGACATTGTCATTGGCTGCTGAAAATGGTGTCATCAGCTATTTTGTCCATAACAGAAGATGAATATACGTGCCTTTAAAATTCACATTTGTCTTTCATTGTATGGTATTAAAGGTCATAATGGTCTCTTAATGACATCTGAAGAATTATTTATATTTTTAAATATATGTATCAGCTAATATATTGGTATCTGAATTGTTTTACTCCCTACAAGTATTGACATCAGTCCCCAAATATCCATATATATGAGAGGACAATTAAAATCTCTCTTAAACATACATATTAGTATTGACACATATCTATTCATATCTTAACGTGTGAAATAAATATTGAATACATGTGATATTCATTAAAAGGAATATTACCCATGGTGCACAGGTAAAATACACATTAATATACATCTTCTCACTTCCTGCTTTGCTAATTGAAACTGAACACGTGCAGAGGTGATGCATGAAATAAAAGGTCCATGTTGTTGATATTCTGTAATGCACTGTATAATTAATAATAAACCCCTTATGGTGAAAACAGCAAAATCTCCCTGCCCAACATTCACCGATCAGCCACCACATTAACAACCTGTAATGCTGCTGAAAATCCCTGTTTATCCGTGACCTGTTTCCAAAGAGCTCATTCTCAACCGGGAGCGAAGTGATTTAAAAGATGCTTCTGTAGTTTCGGTTGATTTTTCATGGCTCTATGATTCATAAACACACAGGCCGGCTGATGGGTGTATAAACCTTCAGTGAGTGATGTGCCCGAGTATCATATAATCCTATTGTCTGTGATATAAAGGCTTATGATTGAGATTCCCAGCATGTTCGTCGAGTGACAGCAGTAGAAAACGTAATTATATCTTTATTCTAACAAGTCTAAGACCAGAGATAGTTACACTGACCTTTTCTTGAGTGATTCAACCCGACTTTAAATATATGAATCACTTCCTGAAGACACTTGAGACTCTGACACTCGCTTCCCATCTTGAAACAGCAGGATATTATCCCTCTGCACGTTCATTATCATTACCATAATGGTCAGTATTGGATGCACCGTGTCATTGAAATCGTCAGGTCAGGGTTTGATGAGTTGTGATGGGATTGATTCTCCTGAGAACATTTTTCCAGGTGAAACCAGGTGAATGTGGAAAGAGTTTAGACCTCGACTAACCCCTCAGACGTGTCCTCGTTTCCCCCCCACGGCACCAGTTTGCTCAACATCTGTGGGCAAAGCCAAACGTTATTTTTTTTCTGTTGGGTCGGTCGCTCACAGCTGTGGAGGAAATGGACCGGTCAGGTGAATCCACATGAAAGTTACTTCCCTTTACGGCTTTTCACCTTTTAAATCCAAACGAATCCTGATGGAAGGAAACACGTGAGGGCAGATCAGGTCTCACGTGAACACAGTGGAAAAAAAGTTATTTCAAAGCAGTGGATCCTGATAACTGTTGATTTAATTGTTCTGTTACATCATGCATGCATGCTCATAATGTATTCGTGCAATTGTAATTACAGAATCATACGTGTCTATGATTCACAATTCTCGTGATTATCCTGAACTCTGTGGCCCCACGTGCAGTCTCTTGCATCTCCACTTGATGGCAGTGGAGCATCAGCGATGGCGATTACACAATCCTGCATCTCACCCTGGGTCATCACTACCCTACACAAAACATAAGCAGAATAAAAGCTGCACTATATCCTTTTCCATTATGAATTGCAAACGCCACACGGGCCCTGCAGCCCACAGGTGCGCTCGTGGCTGTGGCTTTGGCTCAATGAAATAATTTCCACCAACACAGGCACTTCTGTAACCTTGGACACAATATTGGCAAAGGATGTACGTTGCTGAGAACTTCACCAACTGGAGTCGGTCCTCCGCCTAGCACTGGCTGCACTGGGAAGTCTGGCACACACAGGCAAACACACACTGTTACATGAGTGGAAATTCTCACGATTAAAAAACAACCAGTTCTGTGGGGGGGGGGGGGGGGGGGGTTTGTGTGTTAACTTATAGATATTCTTGTACTTGGCTGTACCATGTTAGAACATGTTAATTTAGCAAATTGAAAACATTAATTCATTATGCATAAGATGAATTATGCACCCTAGAGTTTGTCTTATATATGCTACTGGGTTAGTGTGAGACATAGCCCCCGGTGCTAATGTAGAATACACAGTCTCGGATGCATTGATTCCTCCTCCACTCTGCTGCTGCTGCTGAACACTGCATAAGTGCAGTGGTGAGAATACATATTCATTGTGTGAAAGAAAGTTCCCATGTGGTACAAGATGGTTGCAAGTAAATAATGGAGTCTCATCCCAGGCAGCACCGGGAGGAACGCGGACTCTCCAGTGCTATTGCTCATTTTGACCCATTTTGCAATTAAACGATGACAGTTTGTTGACCTTGCAGAGGGCGGATTGGGGGAAAGCTTACTTCCTGTGATGCATGTCGTGATCCCACAGGCTCTAAGTGTCTTGGAGCGATCCGATGGCTTTCTGCATTATTGAAAGGCCTTATTACCAGAGCCTGGGTCTGAGGAGAAGTGAGCACAGTTAATTAAACACCGCTAACTCTGAAGGGCTTTAATGTACGGGAGGACGCAGGCAGCAGGAAGTGTGGTGTAACAGTTACATGTGAATAAGGACGATACTTAATTACACATAGTATTTGAATATTGAAATATTTGATTTTGAAAGCTAATGAGGAATCAAAAAGGGACAATACTTTAATTAAAATGTGACTCTGTTATTAGTTGTTCGACTGATATTTACGCTGCATTTCACCAAGCTAATGGAAAACAGTAGAAATAAATTATCTTTCTTTATAATATTCTAATTTAATTTTACTTATTTGTGCAGCAACATTTCCTTGGTGGCTTTCTAATAAAAAAAAACAAATAGAGAAATTAGAGAGCTGATGCAAATTGAAATTGTACAACTCATGTACACATGGACTTAATTTAATAGTTTCAGTCTAATGAGAAATTAATCGATCACTGGGAAAAAATACAGCATATAATGAAGTCACACACACACACACACACACACACACACACACACACACACACACACACACACACACACACACACACACACACACACACACACACACACACACACACACACACACGCACACACACACACACACACACACACACATACACACACACACATCTTATAGCAGGAAGTTGAGAATGTTGCTGAGGAAAGGTTATCTGGCCTGTTGCCCTTTTCCCTCCGTGCTTATGATCTCAGCTGCCTGAAAACAGAGGAATGGACGGATTGTGACGTATATAAACTGTGGTACTTCATCAATCACAGACAACTATACAGTTTTGATGAGTCATGCCATTAGCATAAATACATAAATTCAATTTAAAGTCTCAGCTGCTCCGTTTGTTCTTGTTTCCACGAGATAAAAGTTGCAGCGAGCGGAATGTAGATGATACAATATTGCAAATTTTTCCCATTAATCCAATATAAATGGGACAAATTGGTTTGCATGTTCACTCACCAGTTACAGGAAGTATTAACCAGCAGTACTGTCCTTGGCCTTCAAACAGTAATGTGTGTATTTCGGCATTAATACACACTGCAGGCATATAGCTTATGGTAGATGCTACAGACACCCGGGTGTAGTCAATAATTATGTTTGCAGACGGGGGGGAGGGGCCAATATGATCCTGGATCACTGTGGTGGACCTCGTGTGAGCGTTTCATGCAGAGATGTTGTAAACGGGTCAATTCTACAACTTAAAGAGTGAATATAATGGAAACAAATAGAAGAAATAAGTCAATATCATCTGCTGACACATCATCTAACCTGACTAACATCAAACAGTTTTCCCATTGGTCATATTAATGCGGTAACACGCTATGTTCCACTTGTTACCTGCTCCCTCTCTGCTGTGCCTCAAATGTCATCCTCCTCATCTCGGGCCTCTGTGGATTCAGGAGTTTACCTGGAGGCTCGGCAGGCCTCAGCCGCACCGCTCTCCATTAACCCCGGTGGAGCTCGCTGCAGAGGACACGTGAGCATCTGGCCACGAGTATGTTTCCAAAGCAGCAAATGCAATCTGTTGAACTAATACATCTGACGTTGCCGGCTCTCCACGTCAGTTTGAGTAAGTCGTCCTTTTGCCTTGAGAAGCTGCTGCTCTCGGCCCAGAGAGCTGCTGAGTGAATTAGCCGCTCAGGCTGGCGGAACCGTATTAAAAATTCTTCCGTACTTCCTCATTCCCTGTGAGGCCAGTTGATTCTATCACTCTCTTTCTCTCTCTCGCTCTCTCATTTTCTCTTTACACCTGAAGAAAAGAAACCAAACCCATAGAATTATTATGCGGAGCCAGGGATCTCAAATGGAACCGTAATCATCCCAGTTCACAGCTCGGAGGTGAATTCCAGTCACATCGGGTCCTTTTTGTTTGGTAATGGGAATTCATTCTTGTTCTCTTTCTATAAAATACTCAGAGGTCACGATACTGATTTAGTTTGTAGTGAATTGTAGAGATGATGACTTCAGAGATGACGTAGTTTTGCAATTTCTTATGATCTTTGCACATTATTTTGGAAAGTCTTTAGAGTAGAGTCACACATTAACTTGCATTTATTTCTGACGTATTCTTAATACTCCTCTGAAAATTACTTCTTTTGCAAACTGTGGTGAGGTTCGTTTGTTATTAAATGCAAAAGTGCGTCAGTGCTGTTGACCTGAATTCGTGTTTTCATAAGATAACACTGTTATTTTCTATTTGTTGTATTTGCCCGTACGTTCACACAATCCAAACAAATTAACTGCGAACATCTGCTCTTACTGTCATGAAAAGATGAGTCACAGTGAAACCACCTCCGAGTCTGAATGAAACTCACATGAATTGATAAGGAAGTTGAATCTGAGACTGGAAAGTTTAATGGAACTTTACCAATTTAACTTTTCCTTGTGCTGTTGTTTTATTTAACTCCTTTTCGATCACACCTGCTGTGTATCACATCTTTATTTCAACAGCCCAGTATAAATACCAAACCTATTGTATTTAATAATGCATGAATGTGGTTAAATGTTGGGGTTAGGTCGAGGTTAACCTGAGGCCGGAATTGAAATATTCAACTGACAACTTGCTGAATATTTACTGGTCAACAAAATTTTATTATCAAAACTTAAATAAAGAAATGTCAACTCTCCAGCAGTGTCAGCTCGTCGCCTGGTAAATAAAAGCACAGAGACTCATTATAAGTTATGTTTAGTACAGGTTTGATTCATCTTGTGTAAATTGAGAGTCCTCCGGGGGCTTTTCCTGGATCATAGAATCAAATCTGAGAAATCTTATCTCCCTCTCAATTTTTTTCACGGCATATTGCCGTAAGTTAATTCCATGCCTCCTTCCTCTTTCTCCATCTGACTTTCATTGTGTCTGCCTAATCAGCCGGAAGCAGAAATGATCTGCTAACATTTCATTTCTCCATGAATATTTGATTGTCAAAAAAAAATTTGCCCTCGGGGGAACGAGCGGGCCCCAAAGTTCGGCTTTGATTTGCGATTAAATTATCAAGAAATCAATTTCGTCTGCTTTGAATAATTCAGGGTTTAATGGAATGAGAAATAGCGGAGGGGAAAAAAAAAAGGGGCACGGGTTATGAGATGGTCTGAAGGGTGTGTGTGTGTGTGTGTCTGTGTGTGTGTGAGAGTGTGTGATGGGGGTGCGGTGGGAGTTGTGGAGGGGGTGGGGGGTGATGCCACTCAAAACGGCCCTGCATTGTGTCTGGGGAGCTCCTGTCATCTCACCTGTGCGGCTGCTGCAGCATGTCAATGAGGCTCGTTGATCTCAGCGAGTCCAAGAGGAAACGTGTGAGATCAGCTGCTCGGTCAGAGTGTCCCCCCCCCCCCTACTGATTTAATGCCTTGTCTTTCCGGGATTGGAAAAGTTCATGTAGAAGGAAAAAGTTAGAGGAAGCGTTTCCTGTTAAACTAAAGGTTCTTTAGTCCACTTGAAACGTAACTGGAGATTAGCCCAAAGTTAAGACTCTAATAAGGGAAAAAACAAGAGTGGAAGAATTAAGGGGGTGAAAGAAGAAGAGAAAGAGGTCGGGCTTACCTCCGGAGGCCGCGAGGGGCTCATCACAGAGAAAGGGCGAATTTAGCTAATCTCCCAAACGGGTGCTTAATGGCGAGGGTTCAGAAAGACTTCCCGATGTTGAGCGGCTCCACCGGATCCCTGGAAACCGTCCCACAGCGGCGTGCATGCACATGTCATCGCCTGCTCTTGTCAGTTCAAAGAAGGACGGTGTTCCCTGACAAGACACAAATAAATAGAGCTGCACTGACTGCATGCAGCCCGACCTGACAGTTGTGGAATTAAAGAGGTGGCTGTGTTGTGAAAGGGCGAAGACGGCTCGGAACCGAAACCGGAGCCAAACAGCACAGCTCCGCCACAGCTTGTCAAAAAGTGTTCCTGCTCTTATTTGAAAAAAAGTTGGCTACCTAACTCCGGGAAGCTAACTTTAGCTGCCGCGCGTTACTCATCTTTACATTTGACTGATCTCCGGCTCATCTTTATTTTAGGATCCTTCGTCCCGGAGCTGGTTTCAGACGACCGGCAAATTATTGTGATGTTGGGAGACGTGAGAGTCTTTGAAAGAAAACATGATCTTGATGAGCTCAATAGCGTCAACACGAGTCGATGTAGCCGACTGAAATATTTTGGAAACATCATCATTACTGGGTTTCACTTGGTAAGAATCCCTCTTGTGTCTGAAAGTGCTATAAACAAGTTTGGAGACAGGCAGCGGGTCACAGCTTCATATCGGGAAGAGGTGGTGGTCACAGCTCGGTGAGGAACGGAGGAGTCCAGGGAGTCAGAGGATCCGTCTTAAAGAATAACTCAGGGAACAGATATTGAGATACTGAACTGGATGACTTTGACTTTCATCGGCTGCCATGGAAACTGATCAGTTTACCTGCGACAGAAATATCAACCGCATCCTGGCATCGAGAGTCAAAGTCATTCGGGCGTTTCCACTGGGAAATTGGGACCAACTCATTCACGTGGTGATGCTGCTTGGCTGTAGAGCACAAAGAGAACGTATCATTAGAATGCAGCGTGCGCTCATCTGTTTACAATTTCGAGTCCTTGAGCAGGAGACTCGTCTTGTTTCTGCCGCTCTGAAGCTGACCTCTGACCTCCAGGTGCAGAAAAGACAGAGAAAGAAAGAAAGAAGAATTAAACACATTCTGCTTTTCTCTGGTGATTCCACCGGAAAGTTTCAAAAGAACCAAACTTGAGTCTTATATTAAAACCCATGGATTCAATGTGTGTTTACTGTAATGTAAATTATTATATAAAAGTTTTGTTGGTCCTGAATTTTAGATATTTAAATGCCCCAAATATATTTTTCTATACAAAATATGTGTAAAACTAACTTTCTATAAAAACCAAAAAAGTTTCCTATACACAGCAAAGATGCATTAATGCAAATGGAACCAAATCCACCTTTTTTAAAATGTGAGTTTCTCCTTTTTCACATATTCAAATGTAAAAAGCTTAATAGAGAAAAACCTCAGAGCCAAAGTGCATGAATGACACATCATTTGCAAGATAACACAGTCTCACATCTTCTCCAAAGGTTTTTTAAAAGGGATTTACAGCAGGGATGATTTAAAAAAACATGTCTTTGTGCAGATGGATTTGAGTCATTCTGCAGACTTTTTAAAAATATCTGGTATTTGGAGCTTATAAGAGGAACGGTCAGAAGGAATATCAAGCAAACCACAACCGAGAGCATATTGTGTTACTCCACTCAGAATGTCAGTCTTAAACCGAGCAGAGCGCAAAGTGTGTTTGTGCTCAGTGAAGATCTGACACGCTGCCTTCGGCTCCGGGAGCTGGACTCTTCCCTTCGGGTCCCAGAGGACGACAGGAAGTGTCTCCAGTGTCGTTTGGAACTATTTCATATTCCATGTCTCTTTTAACGTTGATCTTTCTTCTCTGGAAACGTCTGCTGGGAGTGTTTTTAATCAATGAGTTCAGATCACTGCTGCACATGTTCAACACGTTTCACAAGAGCATGTAGGAAATTTACACAGTTTGTTTCATTTCCCTTCCCCACACTCTTCTTTTGACTCATGCATCATATTAAATTATTATTATTACTTTGTTAAATGACCTTGGATAGTTTTTCTAAAGATTAATATATTATGTATTCAATAATGGGCTAATTTGCATAGATTTCAAAAAATATATTCCCCAATCATGCACTGGAAACTCAGGGGTGCTGATGATTTTGACAAGGACGTGAGCGGACAGGAACAAAGTCGTGCTAATTTGATCCACAGTAACGACAGCTCCTCTGACACTTGAAGGAGAAACACGTCCACTAAACTAAACCTCAGAAGAAAATGATTTCGCCGATTGACGGGTGCGTCACTCCGCTCCACCTGGACTTTACTTTTTCTACGTTCCTGCCTCGTTCTCCACGTCTATTTCCGTCTCCGCGATTTTCTACACGCTGATTTTAAAATTGCTCCGCCGGCCTCGCCCGTCGCAATAAGGCGGCAGATGCGTTGGAGTGGCTCATCTGAATTCACACTTTTGTGATATTCCACAACTCGACTTCTGACCTCTCGTGTAACGTTTTTTCCACGCTCTGGATTGCCGAGGCTACGATGATTAAAGTCGAGAAGAGAGAGAGAGAGAGAGAGAGAGAAGCGTTCTGCGGACGCCGGGTATGAATGCTGGAGGAATTAGCGATGCAGCTCAAGAACAGTTTGGGAAATAGGACTGACAAGGAGTGTTGACACATCATCAAACTGAGACTGATTGCTTGAATAATTGGTTTGTACCTAATTATATTAGAGTGGCCTCTTGGGTGTGTGTATGATTGTGTGTGCAGAGCTTTCTGTGCTCCGTCGCTGCCTGTGTGCACTGGGATACAGGGAGGAGGGGGGGGGGGGGGCGGGGAGGGTTCTTTGCTCCAAGGAAGCCGGGGCGCATTTGCTTTCTAGCGGCGGTTTCCATCAAATTCACAGAGCGATCCTCCAACCACAATCAAATTTTGAAAGTTTACAATCACGTTAAGGAGCTCTGGAGAAAGGCAGGAGGGGGTGGAGTGGGTGGAGTGGGTGGGGGGGTGGGGAGCGCTGGAAGGGCGACCCAGTGTTTTCGTTGGGAGGCTAAGTGAGTTAAATGAGAAATAGCGTTGGCACAGCTGTTGTTCCATTAAAGGCCCCCCCCCCGAGGAGGCTTCAGAGTGGGTCCACGAGGATCCGTGGTGGGCCGGGAGCCAGCCGGGCCTCCATGCATCTGCTGCTGCGGCTGATGATTCCTCACGCGCTGACACAATCCCTTGTTTGCTGTGAGACCAGGAACTACTCACGCACCCGTTTGTAAACATCTGCAGGTCGCTCGCCGGCGCCGCGCAGGCCGAGCGGCGAGCGCCCACAGGTGTGATCCTGGCTCGTTCGTTTTATCGACCTCCGTGGTGTTGTCAGGATTTACTCAGAAACTTAAACACTGCTCTCCTGGTTTCACTGAACGGGAGTGGGAAGAATGCAAAGTCATGAATGTTCTATAAGATGCAAATATATATAATATATATATATATATATATGAGCACAGATATTTCATCAGTAAATAAATGATAAATAGATTGTTGACCAATAGGATTCCCTGGTTGGACCCGTGACCACACCCCCTGTTGTGCAGTCTTGTATTGTTTGGTTTTCTGGAGACGAGCAGTAGCAAGTTGTGGCAATAAACAAACTTAAGGCAGTGGTAAACTGTTTTTTTAGGTGTCTTTTCAGTGGTGATGAATCAAAGTTTATTCGCTTTCAGATATCGCCTTCAGATCACTTATATATATCTATAAGTTCAAGTATTTCTGTCTAGTTTCCTGTTGCAATTCCTCAAGCTATATCTGGAAATACAAATACAAGCTCCTGCAGGGAAACGGTGGGTGGTATTGCTCAAACAGCCGAAAGTGACTTGAATATTGAGTATTTATGTCCATTATCTTCAAACAAGACAAATAATTACACGTAATTAAAGTGCCTATAATCAAGTTCATTAGAATGACAGTGGATGTAAAGACTCTGTCACTGAAGTGGGTCACTCACATGGTTTATATTTAGATAACGATCACACAGCTCTGCAGGGTCCCTCATCTCCATTGAGTGTTTAGAACAATTCTAACATCCCACAACTTTGTTCACGTTAACAATAACTCCTCCACACACACACACACACACACACACACACACACACACACACACACACACACACACACACACACACACACACACAAAAGATGGCCGCCCCCGCTGGGTCTGGTTCCACTGCAGGTTCCTTCCTGTTTTTGTCTCCACTGCTTCGCTCATTGTGGAAACTGATGAGTTTCTCTCTATTATATTCTCGGTTCCTGACCTCGCCACGATGTTGCTGTGTTATAATTTGCCTCTATAGAAATAGGATTGAATAGGCCGGACAACTTTGCTGTGTAGTTGCTCTCCTCCCACTCACACAGCGTTGTTTTCCAGCTGCAGCTGTTTTGCAGCCAAAGAGCTTTGAACACAAAGTGTATTCAGTCAGAAACACACCTTCACTCTGAGTTATTCACACAAAGTTGAGTCCTGGCGTTCACTGACCCCAAGAAGCAAATGTACCAAACTACCCTAACAACAGACTCACCAGCCGAGTGTGTGTCTGTGTGTGTGTGTGTGTGTGTGTTCAAACTCAACTATACAGAAACTATGCTTATTTCAGTTCTCTTCCCTCTTTGGAATCAGAGTCACGAAAAACCCAAGAAATACATCTTTTCATTTGCAGGTCACACGAGGCACCGACACTCCACAAATTTGTGTGTAATTGCAAGTTTCCATTAGCTTTTCAGAAATTCCCCTGCCGCTCCGTATGAAGAGCGACCTGTGTCTCTCTCACTGAATAGCAAGGTGGGCGAGTATTCAGCAGAATAAGAGCCGGATGTTTCCCTCTCACGAAATCCAACGACAGATGAAAGACAAACTCCAAATCAATGCTAGTGTTAACCAATATTCGTTTTCAGGGCCGGGTCTAGGCAGGGGCAAGAGGGGGCCTGGCTCCCTCAAATAAATGTTGTGCCCCCTCAAACTAAATCCCAATTTATAATAATAATAATATAATAAAGCACAATGCCCCCTCAAGATTTGTGGCTGCCCCCTCATACATGCCTGTCTAGACCCGGCCCTGTATCGTTTTTATATTTCCGCAAACAGGCTTCTAAGGTGATAATTATCATTGTGTTAAAGGAAACATTAATTGTAAAGTAAAGTGAGAGAGGAGGAATTGAGATTTTTCCTCCACATGCTGGAAAGCGACAAATCAGAGCAGACTGGGATGTATCAGGACATAATTATAAAGCAGTTTTAAACATTTTAAAGTAATAACACAAAAGTAACAACACAAATTAAAAGTATGAACCTGGATATAAAAGCACAATATGTCTCCTTTACTACCTTGTATGTTTGCTGCAGTATCTCTGTGCGTAAAAGAAACTCCTCTTTCTTTTCTTACTCCTCTTTGTTTTCATGCACATCTTTCTCCCTTAAGGTCTCTGATCTCTGAATCACTGTGCAGACGATACAGAGTCTCTGTCAAGAGACATGCACACATTCAGATCATGAACCCACATTAGTGTATAACGTGGTTAACTGCATGTAACAGAAATCTCTCCTGATGAGTCATTTCTTTGTGGGCGACTTCTCTTAATTCATTCCTGTCTGAATAAATACCGAGCGTGGTTGAAAACATCCTTATTGTAGAAATTATATCCGTGAGCCTGTGTCTGAAAGTGATAAAACTATTTTTTGGGGCGGTTTCCTTCCTATTTCTGGTTTATCGGGTTTATTATTTCAATTTTGCCTCGTTAAATCCGACATCACTGCCACACAGAACCGTAAGCTGCAGTTTTGTCGACAATAATCATTTGTTTCTCCAGCTTTGGTTTCCCCCTCTGGCAACAACGCAGCATTTTGGGCAAATACCGTATCGCCACATTCATCCTCAGACTTGTTTGCAGCTACAATTCCTCTTTTCACAGTCACTGTCTTGTCGTGCATTCCGCGTCTCTCACTTCCAATCAGACGTTTTTACCACAAGGCGAGATCCATTTAGATGTATCCGGCGCAAAGGAGTCCGGCGGCCTTCAAAAGTACTCCTCCGTCATTCTGTGTTTTTCCTCCTCCCGGTTTGTCGAAAGCAACAGTAATCACACGCTGAACATTGTGTTCTCATTATAATGTTTGTTTTCTGTGCCTTTGCCACCGATGTAACACTCGCTCGTGGCATGTGGCGCCACGCGGAGCATCCTGCTGCTCGGTAAGACCCGACGAACACGCCAAATGAGCTCGAGCCCGGTTCATTTACAGCCCTGTTTGATTTCCAGACGCCAGGATAAAGAGGGGGGATGCAACGGAGAGATGTGACAGGAGGAATATATCTGCAGTTTGGTGAATGATGACGTCACTCGGTGTGACCACGAAGCCTCCCAGAGTGAGGGGGGGGGGGGTGCAGAGAGTGCACTGCTGGGGATTAGCGTCTGTAATGGGGTTTTGAGGAAAGTCGGGACTGCAGATCTGGAGCGATATGTTACCAGAGGGTAAACACCCGGCAGGGGACTGGAGGATTTAGCCAGTGAAGGCTTCCCCCACCCCCACCCCCCCCACCCCCCCCCCACCCCTCCTCCGTGTGGACCGAGTATCACTGTGTTCTAAAGTACACTCATTTCCCACGTTCATTTACTCAAGCATCTCCAGCGGGGATTTGGTTATCCTCTCTGAAAGGCCACCGCAGTCTCATAATACTGGGGAGGAGGAGGGGGGGGCGGAGATAATGATTCACGGGGGGAAGGATGAACAGAGAGTGACTGAGAGAGCGAGAGAAATATAAAATGGGGAGATTGAGCTGTCACGTGTTTTTAAAATCAGTGTGTAAAGAGAATTTAGTGCAGTATTTTAATTTGACTTAAGAGGAGAATATTGGACTTTTCACCCCAGTGACAGATGGAGGGTAGAACGACAGGGGGTGTGGCTCCGGGTCCATCCAGGGAATCCTCCACAATCTATTTATCATTTATTTACCGATGAAATATCTGTGCACACACGAGCAGTCGCAAGTTAGTGTAATAAACAAGCTTATGGCAGTAGTAAACATTTCTTTGAGGTGTCTTTCCGGTGCTATTGAATCAAAGTTTATTCGCCTTCAGATATTGAAGTCAGGGGAATTGTCCCAATAGCAGTAAGGTATAAGTTTCCTTCACAGAAAAGTAGTAGAAACTCAACAATGTTAAAATGTTATATTACAATGTTATATTACAATGTTATATTACAAAAAAACGCTCACATATTTGGCAACGCAGATCTTTTTTGATGAGCAGTTCCTCTGATGGGCTTTAAATCATAAAGCGCATTAGGACGTTAAGTTCCTCTCACATATATCATATTTCATGTGATGACAGTTGATGGCCTGCACTTAATAGAATATAGTGTTCAAGGTTGAATTGGTTAAATACAAAACTTATTAACGTATTATGAACAATGTTCAGCTTTACAGAATTCTGCTCGTTTCCATGGTTCATCACGAGCAGAAGACGACGTTAATTATCAAGTCGGGTGCACAAACCCTGCAGAGGAAAAGGGCAGGTCCAATCAAAACATGGAAAACATGGAAATATGACATTTGCAGACGTAATTTAGTTTGATTCATAAAACAAATGAAACATTAGTTGCTTTCAGATGTGCACTGAACTCCACAGATCCTCCACACAAGTGAAAATCTCTGGATTCTCTGTCGTCCTTCTCCTCCTGGCCCCCCTGGAAGAAATGTTAATCTTAATAAACACAACGTTTATTATATTCACCATTAATTCGTCACACTCAATACACGGACGCTGCCATCACATGTCCCGCACCGGAACTCTCACAAACCCCCGAGGGACCCATGGTCGAAGGTAAGGGGTCAAAGGGAACACTTCCTTTTACCATAATGAACATAATAGAGGGGAAATAGATGTTAACAGAAAGTCTGCAGAAAGTCTGGAGGAGGCGCCGTGTGAGAACTCAGCAGGAGACGCTCTGCAGGATTCACTGTGAGCTAGTGGGGGGGGAAATTGATGAGGTTTCTAGCACGTGACAAAAATGAAAACAAACATCTCCAGGATGAAAGGGCGGTGTCATACGTTTAGAAGACACCGACAAAGATCCGATGAGATCAGATCGAGTTAATAGTGCATAACCAGCTGATGCGAATAACACAGGACGCTGTATGAGGTGGAGAAGAGAGTCAGAAAAGAAATATCAACACATCCTCTCTCTCTCTCTCTCTCTCTCTCTCTCTCTCTCTCATTGTGAATTCTCCAGCCAGTAACCGTCTCTTTTCACTCATTGAGGCCTAATTGGACATCACACAGACTTTATATGAGGGCAGAGTAAAGTTAAGTGTAATGTCCTGTTGAACTGATTCGGACGTTTGTGTTTACACATGAGCTACAGCTCCTCTGGGCGATGTCTGGAGAAGGTCAGGTGAGCGGTGCATGTGTGAGAGCAGCTTGACATCAATGTTTACTACTCACATTGATTCGCCTTTATCGTCTCACTAAAACCACCGAAACTCACTTATCAATCTGCCTGTTTTTTTTTTACCCCTCTATAATTTCAATACATATTCCAGATTTACCAAGGCCGGGTCGTTAAGCTCAGTCTGGATCTGCCACCGTCCAGATGCAGTTACAGTTTACTTTGCAGAAATGTGTCTACTTATGATCAATTTACAAAATATGATTCACTTTTATGAAATGTTGTGGAGGGAAGGAGACTGGGAGGCGTCAGTCATGCTGAAATGTGCTGAAATACTCTGAAAGAGGCAAATATACATGAACATCTGAGTAATTCTACTTTGTTTTATTGTAAGTATAGTTTGTTGATAATACTACTTTTATATTTTTAACCGATGATCTCCTGTTTGTCCTATTTTCTTCTAACTTTAACCACATTTTTTTTAGCGTAAACAACCTAAAGTTGTCCATCAGCAACAATATTAAAAAGGATTAATCTCTTTTAATATTGTGTCTAATTAATGTGCAGTCTATCGAGTACATGGCCAATTGAGAGAGTAAAAAATGATCCTCAATGCAACGTGTTCAAATAAAAACACAAGATCATTTTTAATACTTCCAGTCGATGGCTCTTTCCCCCCATAGAGGAACGCCAGAAAGATTTATCTCCCAGCAGTGATTTGTAATGGATTTGAAGGCAGAGACAAACAGTGTTGTCCTGCCCTGTGGGGCTGTTACAGAGAAAATACTCCAATGTGTCATTCCATGCAGAGGCCACGGACAAACAACAAGTTTCTCTCAAAGACTTTGGAGGACTGAGGGTGTTTGTTTCTTTCTGAGCTGTAAATCCAAACCCGAAAAACAGAAAATCATGAATGCAGGACTGTTACTTGCTGGGGTTATTACTGTTTCTAATGATTCATGCATCATTTCATTTTTCTCTCTGTGCTATTTCGCCTCCTGCCTCATTTTTCCTCATGATTAGCCATTACTATTTGTTTTTCAGCTTCCCCCCCTCCCACAGTAATTACAATACAAATTCAAATTTTACACTGCATGGTTTGTAAGTTCCGCTGACACCGATCCTGTACACAAACCTTTACTCACAAAACGGTGCTCAGGCCTTTTTGTAAATGTGTGTGTTCACCTCGGCTACACACAACTGACCTCTCCACGTTGTTTACTTTTATTTATTCCCTTATTGCCTGAATTAATTTCCAATTATATAAAAAAATATATTATTTGTGTTTTTGGCTGTCATACAGATGCTAAATTAAGTGGAGATTGTTATTTTCAATAACGCATAAACAATAAATATAAAATTAAGGTATGAGGCAAATTAGCGGCATTAGGCATAATCGGGAATAACCGTAATTTAACAAATTTTCCAGTATGTAGATTATTATATTGATGTTGCTTTTGCTTGAAATTGAATAACAACATACGTTTCTGTACAATAATTGCTGTTCCATCATCACAGTATTTCAAATACAGCTTAATACTTCAAAATAACTTTGCTGCACAGTACCAAGGGGCTAGTGTGTATTTTCCACTCCGACCACTAGATGGCGGCAGAGTACAGGGTTTGAGGCAAATTCGCGACATCCATCTACAAGGGGTTAAAATAAACCTGACAGCCATTTATTTAAACTCCATATTACAGATCTCACAGTGATCAGTGCGGTTTCCACAGCAGCAGGGGTGGGGGGGGGCGCCTTCCGCTCACCTTCAAGGTGCTAATGCTGAATTCTCTCCTCTGATTGGCTCCAGATCCCTGAGACCCGAGCGCTGCCTCTCTGCAGCGATCCAGCGGCTCGCCAGGCCGACATGTTTGGAGACAGATGGAGTCAGAGAGCGTGTCGGGACTGTCTGAAACCAGCTTCACATCTGCCGCTCACAAGGAATCGGGCCACAGACGGCCGGGGGATTACACGGTGGAGGAGAGAGGGAGTCGGTAAGAGTCTCGGTTCAACTTCGACCCCGGCGACCCCGAGGTGGATGAGAGGCGAGCAGCCGGGCAGAAAAGCCAGAGAGAGACAGAAATGAAATGAATGAGACTAGGCAAGAAAAAGGTGAAGTGGAAAAGCCTCGGTTGCTTCCTCCACAAATGTGTATTAGGTCAAATTAATAAAACACATTGGACGTGACACATCTACTGGATTAAATTAAATCACTGCACTTCATTAATATGAGAGTCGAGTGAACTCATCTGTGCTCATTGTCTGGAATGTGTGCGTAAGTGGAAGAGACGGGGACGAGACTTTTTAAACAACTTCTTCAACTTCCACATGTGTTCATGACACGTGAGGAGCGTTGACTAAGATACAGATCTGGTAATTAGGCATAAAGATGGGAAATTAATTAAATAATTAAAGTTTTTAGGGACTAAAGTAGGTTTGAGTAGTAAACACTTGGCTCCTGGATGTGGGAACCCTGGGGAGACATGTGATGCTTGTTAGAATATTTCCACCGCATCACTAACAAGAGGAAACTGTCATAAATCGTTCAGGTGATGCTGATATTTTTTCTGACGCATCACTGGGTCTAAAAGCTGGTTTTTGAAAAATGTTCCTTTCTATTCCATTGACACAAATAAATATAAAGTTGCTATTATAAAGATTTCTTTCAAAAACAGGTTTACAAAGTTCTTCAGATATAAGACCGATGAAGACAATGAGACAAAAAGAGGAAACAGACAAATAAATCCAAAGGAAATCGTTTTTAAATCAAATATAAAACAGTATTCATAAAACCCTGTGCAAGTATGACCTTGATGTGCCGGCTCTACTGCGCTTAATAAAAATCTCTGACACATGAATGTCGGCCTCCTGACTTATTGAGTCTGTATTCTGGTCACCTGTGGAGGTGAAGAGCCGGTGAAGACGGAGGTGGAATCACATTAAAGAAATGAACCTCTGCATGTGACAATTATTGTTTCTATGGGCCTTTAGAATCAATACCTTTAAATATGCAAATTATGCAAATTGCGACAAAATATGCAGCAATTTGCATATGTTCCCAGAACAGGAATCTGAATATCAAATGAAGAGAGTTGCAAAGTGTTGACAATATATTAGAGTCAATGGTTTCACAGAGGGAATTATCTCTATTTATCTTAAATCAGAAAAGATTCTCAACAGACAGAAAACATCATTACTTCTTTTGAAATAAAATGTCAAAGACGTAAGATTTGTGTTTGTCTATGATTCACCAAATGAGCTAAACGTGTTTTCTTCTATCGGCAAGCACCAGGTTCAAAGGTCAGGCGGAGCGAGTGTCTCTTGAGTAGGGTTGCAAAGGGGTGGAAAGTTTCCGGTAAATTTCCGGAAACTTTCCGGAAACTTTCCATGGGAAGTTAAGCTCGGGAATTTTGGGAATTTTGAAAAAAAACAAAACTTCACAAATTAAACGCTGAGCAATAAAAACATCTTTAAAAACTCTATTTTAAAGACGAAGGGAATGCAGCACACACTGCACGTTGAGTTTCAACCCTCGACTGTGCATTCTTCCATCACATGCACAGATAACTCCCAGCATCCTTCACTCTACAGCAGGGCTATCAATTGTAAAATATGTTTACAGACGATTTCAATTGTTTGGCTAACTATTTATATCTCTAGCATTGCATTAGTGTTTTTTTACAAACTTTTTTCTCATCTCATTCTACAGAACAATGCCACGTGCACTATCTCATGTGTGGAGACATTTCACCCCATCCAATGTAGAAGGAAAGGCTGTGAACATTTGCAAATACTGTGCAAAGATCTATGTCAAGAATGACACAACGATGCAGAAGCATAGTCAAGTGCCCAAAGTTTCCTCAGGGCTCAAATCAGCCTATGACAAAACAAAATGTTTATATTTATGTCTGTATACGACAAGGTAAATACAGTTAGTATAAATTACCCACAACATTTCCAGTTTATTCCCGTTAATTCCCGTATATTCCCGTTTATTCCCGTTAATTCCCGTTAATTCCCATGGAAAGTTTCCAACTTTGAATATTCCCGGAATTTTGCAACCCTACTCTTGAGACTCCGTTACGTCTTCAAACAGATCGGAGTCTGAAGAGACTTCTGTCTTCGGTCCTACACAAAGCGAGCAGGGTGAAGGTCATCGCTGCAGAACATAGAAAAAAAACATGAAATAAGCAGAATTAGCTCCATACATGCATACGTCTCAATCCGCGGGCGATCGCCCTCATTACTGGATGTGACGGATCCTGATGGTTCATTAACAGCGGCATTATAAGTCGGCTGCAGGTCAAGCGTTTGATGCTCTCAGACCGGAGCCTTTGATTCGGGCTCTTTGCGCTCATATAGAATTGGCGAGTCGCCGGAAGAGCGAGCTCGAGACGACGAGCGACGCCGTGACCCTTCACCCCAGATCTGCCCGACCAAAGCCCCCCCCCCTCGGACTGCGTTACCCATTCCAATTACAGCCCCGTGTTTGCATGCTGCTGATACACTGGAGAGCTGCGGGAATGAGGGATGAGACACTGGTGAGACAGATGTGGAGAGAGAGAGAGAGAGAGAGAGAGAGAGAGAGAGAGAGAGAGAGAGAGAGAGAGAGAGAGAGAGAGAGAGAGAGAGAGAGAGAGAGAGAGGAGAGAGAGAGAGAGAGAGAGAGAGACAATGAGACACAAAGGTTCTCAGGAAACTGTGGAATTCAAATTAACCAAAATCAAGAAAAACTGATGAAAATGAAATGATAGAATTATGTCCGATGATGTCATAAATGCACAATATTTAATCTGTTAAGGGTTATACACATCATGCTTCATGTTTTTTTTTTATTTGTTATTCAATTTAATTTGAACTGAACTATTGTGTGTTCAAGCTAATCTTGTGTGAGAGAGAGAGAGATGGAGATGGAGAGAGAGAGAGAGAGAGAGAGAGAGGAAGGAGACAGAGGGCGTTTACTGCAGCACTCCACTTAGCTATCGTAAGTTTTTATGCTACTTTAAACTTCACCTGCACTACATTTAATAAAGGGGATAGTGGGCTTGTTTACCTTGTTACCTTCCCTTGGAGAATATGGATGATTTATACAACACACAAAACGTGGTCACCTTGGAAAATTATGATGGCTATTTTGAGATGAAACGACTCGCTGGGTAGAAAGTGCTCCCGTTTAGTTTCACCTCCAGCAGGACGCTGCAGCCCGAGCTGGTGCAGGGAGCTGATTACATGATTTTACATATATTAGCTGATTGGCAACAGATGCTCGGTTCACGCTTCGCCAGCCGCTTGGCTACCAGCGGAGCAATAATGTCCAATATCTTCTTGGATATATGTAACCTTATTTTTTTTACCATCACGTTTCTGACATGCTCATGAAAATGCCTCCGCTAAACCGAAACCACCTCCACGGGATTCGTTCTCCCGGCTGAATCCGTGTAGCTGCTCATATTCTTCTTTCAAAGAGCCGGGTTGTTTTTTCATGTTTTCAGATAAAAATCTTAATTTATTCTATCAGTGGATTTCGCCTGAAGTTTTTGTTTAATGGACGAGTCTGTTGCAAGAACAAAATGCATAAAACAACAGAGCCAGTGTTAGCGTGCGCAGCCGGGAACCAACGCGCAGGCGGATTATTGGCTCACCATCATCACCTAGTTAGCATTTAGTGGGAGTGGGTATATGTCCCCAGTGCTTTATGATACCAGATTGATATTTTCTCCAGTTCTGTTGAAGCCCTGAATATAGAAACCTGGTAACATATAAAGAAAAGACCCTGTTTTGGCCTGTATCTAATTTTTAAGCAGCCTCATGTAAGAAGTAAAACTTTTGAAACCTGGGAACATTAAATCGTGATGCAGTGCATAATATCTGTATCTCTATTTTTGTTTTGGTCAAAGACGTGAGTCCTTCAAACTACTGGGAGAGCGAGACAGACGACACACGAGGGAATGAAATGAAATGGAAAAACGAAAAAAAACAGCGAGCGTCTGAATCCATCGAGCGCCGGGGAACATCTGTCCCCGTCTAAAAAAGCTAAATGGGTCAGAAATGAAGGACAAAGTTGGAACGCAGGAGAAACCGAGAGACAGAGAGAGACGAGCGAAAATAAGAAAATCTTAACACGGAGAAGAGGGGGGGGAAGATGGAAGCGGAAACGAATGTAGGCGGGCAGTCAGTGAGTCTTCTGATCAGGAGGACGGACCCCGACCACACACATGGCGTCGGCGCTGGGAGGAGACTGATGGATTTGTATGATCGATGTGTGGACGCGTGGAGCCACGGCCCCAGCTGCTGGGCCTAATGAAATGTGTCCCACTACAAGATAGAGCGCTCTGATTTAAACACATCCTGCCCACGCTATCCCTCTTCTCCCTAATACAGCCGGGAAAGACTGCCCCCCCCCCCCTGGCTCTCTGTTTGTATTCCTATTTGAGAGCCCCGGCGTTTTCATTTGGGAACCAATCCGCTGGCCGTCGTCTCGGCCCCAAAATGAATCACGCTTCCATTCCCTGCACCTGGAGACGGGTGACGAGGGAAACTTGATGTGAAATGTGCTCCGTTGTTTCCAGCCGCCGCCTGAGTTTCACCTTCAGCTTGTGCCAGGTTGCAAATAATCTGTTTGCTAATTCCACAAAACGTCCGACTTGACAACCTTTCTCCCTCTTTGTCTCTTTTTCCATTCTGGTAACAGGATGAAATGTTGGATTTGATTTATTTATTTATTTCCCCCTGAATTCTCCTGTTTCTTCCCTCCTAAGGAGCACTAGCCGATTGTAATTCAGAGACTCTTTGGACAGCAAAATCTCCCCAAAAAAATTTTGTAATGTGAAGAGTTTAGGTGATTTCTTTCTTATCTTTCTCTCTCTTCCTTTTTTTTTATTTTAATTTGTGTTCCAGCAGCAATAACATCTGGCCAGGGGAGGGTTTAATTATTATTCAACAGCAAAATTCATAGAATCACTTCCACTTTAGTTATTTCTCTGAAAAGTAAAAGCACAATCTTCATTGTTTTGCTGGAATGCTTTGTACCAAGGTGTTGGTTGCATTCAGAATCAGAATCAGAATCAGAATCAGAAGTATTATATTGCCAAGTACGTTTATACATACAAGGAAGGTGCATATAATGAACATAGAAACATAAAAACGCAATAAATACATACATAGGAGAGCAATAAAAAATAGGAAACCAGTATATATTTACTCACTGTTTACTTCTTATTAACTTACTTTTTACCAATATTTATACAAAGTAACATTTATTTTGACATAAACATTTCTGAATAAAAGATAAAAGATATAAAAAGTGAAGCACGTCGGAAATAGTCACATGTGATGCTCACAGCTTAGTCACTGCATTAATTCCTTCAGGTTGCTATTACGTTTTCAGAAATTCATCTGCAAACATCCCATTCACAATGAGCACTGCAGTTTTTTGAGTTCAAGAGCGAAAGAGAAAGAGGGTTTTTTCTCCCAGCTCCGAGTTGCTCTGACTTTTCCTCCCCTGACACCTCCTCCCCCCCCGCCCGTGTCCCTCTCTGACACTTCACCCTCACTCCTCCTCACCGGGCTCCTCGTCCTCCGGGATTCGGCGGCTCTGTTTCTCCTGCAGCAGGAGTTCAGGGCGCCCGGTCAAGGAGACTCCTCGTCAGCCCGAGTGTTTACGAAGCTTTCTGCCGTGTCAACAAGGACAAGACACTCCTCTCGCTAACTTCTCAGATCCCAGATTCAAACGTCGCCGCCGCCGTTCCACCTTTTCACTCGAAGGCCAGACGGCATCTCTGCAATCCGTGTCCTTCGCTGCCTCAGCTGTGTGTACATGACTCTCTGTGTGTGTGTGTGTGTCTGTGTGTCTGTGTGTGTGTGTGTGTGTGTGTGTGTGTGCTCGCCCGAAAGCCCTGCTTCCTCCCTGGAATAATTGATTTAACAAATTGCCGGCCATGTTTCATTCTGAGGAAGTGACAGGAGCAAAGCGGGGAGACGGAGCCAGGAGATTAATTAGGAAACAAAGTCATCTTTATGGAAATTAAATGCAGCCTGTGATGATAGCCTTCCTCTCCCATCAGTCTGCCGGGTTCCATCCCTCGTGCGTGATAAAGGACGCTCGGTGCCAGAGCCCGGCCCCCCCCCCACAGCACCCTGCTGCACTGCCAGCTCCGGCTCCCACTTTCATGGGGGATGTGTTTGAGGCTATAACGTTGGAAACAATTCACTATCCTCTCCTTGGCCTGCGTAGAAATCATTCTACCTCTCACGTGCGTATGTTTGCAATATGCAGTTTACTCATATACTGTGACATTATGATTGTAGACGCAGGATTAATCTGACCTCGGCGCTCGGTCGAGAGGATTCCGGACGCACGCGGCGTTCTGACCGGAGACGGATTGAATTTAATTAGTCGGAAAAAGGCAGAGCAGCAGATCAGGAAAACAGAAAGTAAAGGATCGATATGTATCCACCTGAATTGATCTTTGTATTTCTTTCAGTTCGGTTTCGGCGGTCGTTCTAATTCCTCTCGGATTTCAAAACAGACGGCTCAAGATGGGTCTTTACTAGAGGAAGAAAAAAAAATCAATGAACAACTGTGTCATCAAACTACATCTGATACGAGCAACCAATCAACACAGGGCAAAACAAAACGTCCAGTAGAACATTTGAGATACAGTTGTGTCCCAGGACAGATTAACAGTTACACACTTGGGTCCCAGGTTAAATGTGTTGACTCACTTGAGCCAGTTGGAGTAAAGGATGCAGAATATTCATATTTGAAACACCTTGAACATATTCATACCAGGATCCTATACATATTTATTTATTTCTTTAAATTCATACTCCTATTTTCCTCTATGGTCTTGAATATGGGGGAAGAGGGATCGGTGCTATGACAGTAAAATGTATGTAAGTTGTTCCAGATGCTTCAAATTGCAGACACTAAAAATAACAGTTTCTTAAAAACGCCTGATTTTTCAAAACCCATTACTTATTCTGTGAGAAATATGTGAAAATGTCAAAAGTCCCATCTCACAATTTTACAGAAACTGAAAACACAACCTTCCACCAAGTTTCATGGAAATCATTTCAGTATTTTTTTGGTTTAATTCTGCTCACAGATGAAAACTTAATCTTCTTGGTGGAAGTCAAAGAGACAAAATCACCAAAGTGATCCAGATCATTAAAAAGGGGCTGAAATATTCAAACTAATTTAATGGAAACAAATCTCCAAGATGAAAATGAGAAGTTGACGTTCAACTCAGTAATGACACACTTCCCTTCGAGTGCACCCCCCACGACATGTTGACCTCCGGGGCTGCGGCAGCACGAAGATCATCTGTGCAAAGCCTCCCGTTAATATGTGTGTGTTCACATTCCTGGAAGCTGCAGAACCAGAGGAACAAAGGGCCAATTAGAAGAACCATCATCATGCCCTAATCATCTGGGGTTGCACACCGAGAAATGGAAATTATGATGGCGCCGAGTTTGCCCGTCCCCGGGGGTCCGGGAGCATTTCTGTTGCGCTGCCTCCCAAGCTGCTTTCTGTGTCTCGCTTCACCATTTCTGCTGCTGCTTTCTCCTCCTCAAACCCCCCCCACTGCTCATTCTGTATCCATTTTATTTTTCTCCTCTTTCTTCTTCTTTCTCAATAGTCCCCGGTCGCCCATGAGCTGAGTGCGTGTGGTGTTTTTTTCTCGCTTTTGGAGGATCTTTCAGGAGCGATTCCTCCCCTGGTAAATAAGTGTTGTGACAGGAGACAGGTTGGAGAAAACGCTGGAGCCCGATGAGAGGAGGGAAACAACCTGAATTTCATCCTGCTGCAGTATCCTGAGGCCTGTTTTTTTCTGCAGCTGCGTGTGTGTGTGTGTGTGTGTGTGAGGATTTGAGGATTTCTGGTTGTGTTACAGTCAAATATCAGAGTTCTGCAGTGTAAGAAATCACTTAGGAGTAATTTAATGAATCTGATGGGAAACGATGGCTGTTAAGACGCAGGATACAAGTCAAAGGAGTATTTTAACCCCTGATAATATGTATGAGAGGGTAAAATCATTGTACAACTTTGTGGCCTCTGCATATAAACTATGTTAACGGTCACTGCTCAGCTGTGACTTCTTGTTTTGAAGCCTCTGGCTGGGGACCGGACTATACTGTCCCATTTTGAAAGCTTCTTCCATCCCCCGGGAAACAAGGCTCCAATTGGCGGATCCTCTTCGAGCCAACCTATCCCAGGATCCATTGAGCTTTGTCAGGATCCATTGAGCTTTGTCAGGATCCATTGAGCTTTGTGGACAAACCTTTGATGCTGCCAGTAATCATAAAAGCTGCAAGTCCTCCTGGTTTCCTCCGACTCGTCACCAGATTGTCGGCTAAGATCTGGGACCTCTCAGTGTTTCAACAAATACATATATCTGCAGCTCATCTCTGGTGCAACTTGTGAAACACCAGTTCTCTCTGCACCCTGCCTCCCTTCCTTCGCCCAGCAAACTCACATAAACTCAGAGTGTGGCTGCGTTGGCTTCGGGGGCCGAACAGTTAACCACTTTAGTAGCTTGTGTTTGAATGTCAGTGGAGTGAATGCAAACACAAGTCTGTTATTATCCCTGAACAGAGTATTAATACTCTACTTCCTCTTCTTCTGTAACATCTGGATCTGCACACTGTGATGTTGAGGTGATATCGATACGTGAGGTTTTGAAACCAGTTAACCACAGCGACCGCCGATGGTTGTTCTCCAGCTCGCAGAGGTTGTTTGTCTGAATTAATTCTAACGCCCAAGAACTCTTGTACAAATGAAGTATAGTAAATTGCACTTAATACAAGTGTTTTAATATACTGCCACACACACTTAAATTAATTTGCTCGGAGAGTGATACGTCTGGGATGCTAATTATGTACTTAATGTGTTAATGACATATAATTAGTGCCGTTCTGAATATATATCAGTATTTCACTGTGTATTTCAACACAGCATTGGGTTTTAATCCAGTGCACTTGTAACTTTAGCTGAGCAACAGGAGCCACCCTGGTTAACTCCTGTTAATAAAGCAGGATGGTGTTTATTCCTCCCTGATCCCTCGCTTCTCAACGTGTCGAAGAAACAAACACCTCATCCTCCGTTTGAAATTATTTCTGTTTTAAAAGCTGCTGATGCATATAAGAGATTAACTCTGCTTTATTAACGTGAGAAATACTTTTTTAAGCCTTTATTAAACCTGACTCAAGTTCGGCATTGCCCTTGAACTTGCTTGATCCAGTTTCAGCAGTTTTAAAAAACGTTTTAAAAGCAAATTTTCCAATCTATTTTAAGGTAAAACATTTGCATAATGTTGATTCCAGCAGCTCCAGGACATCGGCGGTGCCCTACAACACCAACTCTCGCTTCCTCTCCGTGAAAACGAGCAAGCATCAAGCATCCGCTCCATTTTCAGCTTCAGAGACAGGCAGCGATTTTTCTTGTGTTGGCCCGATGAACTCTGCTCACATCGGAGACGCAGGTACGACCAAACATGTTGTTTCTCAACAGAACAAGTTCTTATCTAGCTCACAGGACCCAGTTACTGACCTAGATTCTCATCTTTTTTTTGCCGTTGTAGGAACTGACCATTTGTCTGTGGCTGATAAATGAGCCAATGCAATCACAGCATCCCCCCCGTTGATTAAGAAGTATCACATCTTCAGCTCGGGTTAAAAATACTCTCATTCAGCTTTTCATTCGCCGCCGTCCCTCTTTGTTGTTGCCAGGTTAAATCGCACTGGATCAAAGTTTGGGTGAAAGATAGAAGGAAGACGTGTTCTAATGGAAAGTTCAGTCGAGTTTCTAAGTGAGGACGTGAAGTGTTGCTTTGACTTTTTCTGAGACGGAGACGAGCGTCTGAACAACAACTAATCCTCCGGAAAACAAGACATCCATAAAATAAATAGAGGGAACAGGGAAGCCAAACTTTTAGTGAGAGGCGACCGCTCCAATGCACACACTCAAAGTTCAGGGAGGGAGATGAAGAGACATGGGGGGGGGGGAGGGGGGACAGATGCTGAACCAGAAACAAGCTGAATAAGTGATGAAATGCTCTGCTCTCAGGGAGGAGATGAAATGGAAAATATGTACGGCAGCAGACTCCACAGGCTCCGGTGCAGAAACAATGTCCCGGTCAATACTGTGACTTTTCATTTACAGACAATGTCACTGGAAGCTGAAGCAGGACTAACACTGGTCGGTTCAGAAACACAGTTTAAACTATAGGTCGACCAGTTAATACTTACACTGCTTTACATCTACAACTTGATTGGTTGTTTTATGGAAAGCGTCACCGGTAAAGGCTCTTATATACTTCTACGTATCCGTTTCTCGGAGAGGTCTCAGCGGGGGACAAAGAGTCTTTTTGATTTTTACTTCTCCGACGACTATCCGTCTAAAAACAATTCCCCGCCAAACCCATAGGTGGCGCAACGGAAGACGAGCTCAGAGAAGCCTACCCCATTTGGGAAGAAGAAGTCCACGTGTGTCTGTTTATATCTATCGGCTCGTCCCCACACACTGAACCATGGCAACTAACAGAACTAAATAAAGTGACACCCAGCGGGTCAAAATGCTGATGTAATTGTTTCTTAGCGCAGCGGTTCCCCGGTCTTGTTTTCGAACTGTGTTGCTGATTCCACAGCTTGAATCTGCTTGAGGCTACATGTAGCTAGAAGCTACCCGGACCTAGCTCCCCCCAGCTTCCACACACAGTCAGCAGGGACTCCCGACACTAACTACTACTATCCAGTGTTTGCTTCTAACCTGACGGTATTATAGAAACAGTGTCATGATAGAAGTGGAATTAAAGTCGTGACGGCGGGTTCTTGAACTGTTACCACCGCAGTCAGCTTGGTGGCTAGCCTAGCCCGCTAGCCTAGCCTGCTAGCGCCGTTTTGAAAGCTCGTTATAACCGTATGTGACCGTACACACATGTCGTCAGTGCTCGAACGAGCCACCGTCAGCCGGACAACTCCGCTGGCTTAACACACACGTCACATTAATCGTAGAATCATAGTTGTGTTCATATCTGTGGTTGTGTTCGTGTTTGTGGCTACAAGTAAACAGGAAGTTTGAGGTCCGGAAATACGGAAATGACGTCATACGGAAATGATGTCGTTCGCGGACCAATCACAGCCAAGAGCGGTCCGTCGGGTCTCCAACATGAAGACGGATAGTTAGAAAAATCAGACGTGTACGAAAAGCTGTCCGACGCCCTCGGAGTGGACGTTTCACGACGGATAGGGCGGTCTTATCTGTCCGTAATAGAAAAAACGGAGAGGCATAAATTGGCCTTAAGGATTCACAATTGTTTTGTCGTGTCTTTCAAGCAGCAGTGTCTTGTCGAAGTCGGTGTTTGAAGAGATAACTAGAGATAACATGACATCACAAAACCGGGCCTTTTACCTAAATAAGGACATGTTTAGTATCTTGTCCTGCAAGTCTTCATTTTACAGTTCAAAAGAATATTCTCTGGGGGAGAGAGCTAACGAATAACACCTGGGATAGTGTTCAAAAGAGTCTGAGAATTTGAGAATCAACACACCTAAGATGTTAACATGTCATTATGTTTTATAACTTTGCTAGATAGATCTATTAGCTATGCTAAATATACTTCAGTTTACATGTTAAAAGGTGTTTTAGTTAGTTTGTTTATTTGTTTCCCGTTTTACTCTGTCGACATTTTGAAGGAAACGTCTCAATGGAGAAGACGATGCACCTGTCATCTGTTGTGTGTCTGTGTATGTGTGTGTGTGTGTGTGTGTTCATCTGTGCGTCATCACCAATCACCTCCACCTCAGTGTAAAGGCTCTCATGTCCCTCATCAGCACCTGGGTCAGCTCTGTGTTGAAGTTGTTGGAGAACTTGTGAGCGTGTTTGATTTCCCTCAGTCTGCCGCTCGCAGCTCAACATCCTCGTGATCCCAGTTAAGAGAACAAACACTTTCTCAGGCCGGTTCTTCCTTCCACCGAGTTTTGAGGGAATCCGTTCAGCAGTTTCTGTGAATACCTGCGAACAAATAACAAACAAATCAAATGTGCAACGGGGGGGGGGGGATAATAAAAAACTCAATTACCTTTTAATCAACAAGCTCATTTTCGGTTTTAATTTCAGGTATTTATAAGAGAGAAGTCTTTAATCTTCTTTCTTTTTAGTGCGAATTTATTGTGATGGTAATTCCATTTAATAGACAAAGAGGAAACAACTGCTAAATGTCAACACTAATTATTGTCATGCTTTTGAAATGATATTTCCAGGTCACGTTGTAGCTCAGAAATGGACACTATGAAATGTCAAAATTGGCTAAAGGTCACAACAACAAATAATAACGACACATGTCTTAAGTCAAACACAAGAAGCGTCACATTATGCAGAGCACGCAGGACACAGGAGGTGGAGGTCGAGTTTGATGGAAGGTGTAAAGAGCTTTGGACTTGGATCTGGATTTATGGCCCGATAGGTGTCTGTGGTTAAGGTTGGGGAATAAAGTTTGACGTTAGAAGTTGATAAACAACTGACGTCCTGTCTTTAAATACCTTTCTCGGCCGTGAATGGTCATCGGGTCAAACGGGACATCAGTTATTGCTTCGCCCCCATGTTTGAGCGGCGTGGATAGAATTATAATTTGTCTCGCAGGTTCAGGACCCCGAGAAGAAAGAAGTCATTCACTTTGAAAAACGCAAATTGAACGACAGTGAAAGTTCAATTTTAAAGAACCCAACACCCTTTATTCAGGAGAATCCACTCTTTTATATTTCATACGTCCACTTTTCACTCTTTGTGCCCCTCGTGGACACGAATGATTCCAATGTTACACAAATCTTTGGAGAATCTCTCATTTCTTTTCAGCTGCTGTTTGCTGAAGAGCTTTTTGTTTCTCGACCTTCAAAACACTTTCTGTTGAATTCAAGTCAGGGCAAATACTTGGTCAGAATTTTTTGGTTTTTGTTTGTTTGTCATTGAAATTTCATATTTTCCCTTTTAGAATTTGGTTTTATGTGTCTTCTGCATTTCTGACACTACCACAGCTCCACATCAGCAGCGGTGGTAGTTCTGGCCGGACGCACACTTCATACTTCGATCTCTTCACGGTCTTTGGAAAAGTTTAATCTTGCAGTTTGGCGATGAGCGATGGTTTGACTTGACCAGTCACCGGAACTCCAGTTTCTCAGATAATCCTCGTGCCAAATCGAAAACATCTTTCTATTTTTCCAAGTTACAAGGTTGGTCATCCTCAACACGTAGAACCTCCATGTCATCAGATACAAAACTGCAGAAGCTGTGGAGTTCACATTTTATTAGATAAATGTGATCATGGAATTAGCCCTAATTTAAAAAATCCCATTTTGCATTGGCCCGTATTCAATAGTCTGAGGAGCCAGTTTCCTTTACTGATATTTATGACACTTCTGCAATAACATTAATTGAGATTTGCAAAAGAATATCTTATACTATTTGAGATTCCTTTTTTGTTGTTGACTTTTCTGTTATTTGGTGTTTTTTGTGCTGATGACAGCATTTCTGAAGAGTTATTAAAAGTGTTGATGATTGCACGGGGGTGTACGCAGCCTGTGGATTGTTATGTTGTAAGCCGGACACGCTCCAGTTGGCAGCTGATCCTCTTCAGTCCACTGGGATTTAGTCTCCCATGCACTGGGAACTCTGGTTCCCTCTGACACTGGATCATGTCAACATAATTCAACAGGGAGTCTGGAAACAGAATAAAGTGGGACCTAGGGGGGGAAAGGAAAGTCTTTTTATCATAAAAAAATCCACGTACAGTCCCCCCCCCCTCTCATTTCCTCCTTTGCTAATGAAAATTCTGTGAGACATATCTGGGAGAAAGGATCTCCTCTATTAATTTCATCCTGCTTTCCCTTTTATTGGTCCACCCACAGAACCCAAATGAAATAACCCTGTCAGGTCTAATTCCAGTAAGACATTGCTCTTCCAGCCGCGCGCACACACACACACACACACACACACTCTCACACACACACACACACACACACCGTATGTTACCCAGGTGCACCCCACCAATAACCAATCAGGATCTGTGCTTGGCATTTCTGCAAAGCTTCACAGTATGAAGCGTAATCTTTTGACGAACAAAGATTGTGAGCGCTGACATAATGATTAAGTCTGGTAATTAAAAGGATTAGTGTAACATCTATGCACACGTTTTCTTGATGGTGGATGAGATATATTTTAAAGACCTGCAGTCCAAACGTACATGCACGTACACCCAAGGTTTCTGAAACTCTAAAGATGCTACACATCACAGACGATCCAGCCTGAAGACGACTGATGACTCACGATGGAAACACTAGAAGAGCTCGTTAAGAGAACGTACGTCTGAAGGCTAACGACCCATCAGGCTACAGTAAAGAGTTGGAAATGGATTTTGTCCTGCAGACGGACAAACAGACAGCATTAAGAACTCCATTCCTCGGAGGAGGTTATTATCGATCTGCAGTATTTGTGTGTTTAAGAATCCCCGGGTGCATTAAGAGAAGCTGCACCTTCCGTGTCCTTGGAAAATATCTGTAATGTAATTATGACTTTTCATTCTCTTCTTCCTCTCTCCTTGAGATGTGATGCAGTGGGTGTGGAGCTACTCAGCTGGCACGTGGCTCCCCCCTGTGCTTGGCTGGCGTGTGCAGGTGTGTGGGGGGGTGGGGGGTGTCAGCTCTGCTGAAATATCACGGCCCGATTAACGTCACAATTACCAGATGATTGCAGCCGGTAATATCCTCCTGCTCTGTCTCCCTGAGTCTCCAGTGCGGAACGAGGGCAATCCTCCATTGTCAGGAAAGTGCTAGCTTTTCCAAAAAAAACAAGGGGGGGAGGGTGGGGGGTGTTAAAAATCTGCTTCTGCTTCAGGTTGCTCTGGTGCACCGACTTGGCAGGAGAGACAGGAAGGTAAGTTATGAGAAGAACTGGGTCAGATTGGTGAACTGCTCCTGAGCTGGGAGTCATTAGTTTAAACAGTTTGTCTCTGCTTTCAGAACTAAACTGAATAATACTGAGAAGACGTAGAGTGGGTTCAGCCTATTGAATATATATTAATATTTTATACTATTACTAATAATCATTGTTTTGAGTGGAACAAATTTAAATGCTCTAGTTTTTAGCCTAGGCCACATTTATTTGTCCAAAAATTCTCAAACAACTTAATTTAATTTGATTTCAGTTTGAGGTTCATCAACAGTCAGTGATTTCTACCTAAAAAAACTCTTTGTGCTTTTTTATGCAAAAATAATTATACAAACACACTGAAAGAAACGTCCACTAATAAAATGAGTTTCTTTTCAACTTAGTAATAAATTGTGTTAAAATAGCTTCATCACTTTAATTTGTGTTGAGTGAATTTTTAAAGTTTGGAAGCTATTTCCTCTTTTCAATGTATTCATAATCGACTTGATTGAGCAGCTGATGCCGAAACTTGATCGAGGTAAACTGACGCCCAAATTTAATAAATGACCAATATCGGTTTTCCTAGTGTACAACTAGCCTTCTATGACATTAAGAATAAAACCTTTTTTAAACCTACAAATGTTAAATCCTATTTATTTAGCTGGTTAGTCAATTACGCTCAAATCAGACTCTTCATTGTCCATAAATGTTTTGATCAATACGTTGACTTGACTGAGTATCGTCTACTTGCAACACCCCTAAGAAATGTTTGCCACCTTATGAACTGGTGCTACATGTACAGATCTAATATCAGCTGTTGAGAATGAACCTAAATCCAGCAATTACAGAGCCAGTGATGGTGAGAGAACCAGCTCTGCAGCTCTCTCCTGCTCTCAGCCTCTTTCTATCTGGTTGTTTGTGCTTCACTGATCTGAATTCACTCTGCGGTTTCCTCCTCCGTAGGAAGCTGTCGACGAGCTGTCTCCGGTAAACAAGCTGAGACGAACCAGCAGAGCTCGTTCTCGGCCGCCTGTCCGGCACAGAGACGGTAAACAAGTGGTCGGTGAAGTCAAGCGTCTCTTATGAGAGCAAAGTGGAGCTAAAGACGAGTGATTGTTCGATGCATCTTTGTCCCGAGCTCAGGAGCAGAGCAACACTCGCTCTGGTTTCTCTGGACGTGTTGTTGAGAAACACAAGAAATCAAACATTGCTTGTTTACGGACTTTTGTCTAATAAATTCTGATCGAATAAATAAACTCAAGTGACACGTTTGGTTGTTTCTAGCTCAAAATTAAATGCATTTTTTTTTTTACAACTTGATGTTTAATCTGGATTTAGTGTTTTTTTTCAAAATATGTCTCAACTCAATACTTAATTGGCAAAACTTTAATTTATTTTGAAAATCCCCCATTATCCCATAATCCCTTGCATTTCGACTTATTGTGTTGATTTAGATTTCGGTGTCATGTTGCCAGAAGGAGAGCGACGAGAGAACAAATCTTTTGATCGTAATTGTCAGAATCATAAATGTGAATATATTTGTAATCTCTCACTGCGTTTCCCTCTTTTTGTGATTTGTGTGTGAGCGCCTCGTAGTCACATTCTGTGTTTCTGTGTGTTGCTTTTTCCTTGTCGAGGCCATTTTGTGTTACTTATGAAATGCGCTGCTCGCTGCTCTCAGGTGGGCGCCTGCAGTCGGGGGGGGCTTAGGGCACTCAAGTGGTTAGTCTGCAGCAGCCTGAAGTGACATGATGGAGACTGGGGAGAGAAAAAGCTGTTCTTAACTCGGACTGAAGGTGTGAAAGGACTCTCAGTGACTCTGTGATATCAAAACAAGCCTCAGGAGGAAAAAACTCAAAACTCAAAAAGCCGGGTTCTTTAAAGGATGTGTCCCAGAGACACTTGAGGCTCATGTGTTCGTCTTTCAAGGTACGAGAAGGGGACGAGTTCATTTCCAACAATATAAACATTCTCAAAGAGTTCTGCTGTTGTTGGAGTTTCTTCCTCGTGTCTTTCGGTCATTTCGCTTGAAATATTTGCTTCACTGCCCCCTTCAGTTTTTTTTAATTGTGTAAAACCAGCGGCGAAATGATCGTTGCGTCCAATCAGAAGCTTTGTACACGGGTCATTTCCTGTGTACATATTGAACGTGAGAATAAATAAGTCTCGAAGGATCCGGCTCAACCTTTTCCAATAAATGCTGTGTTTCCTGGATTTATAAGTTACCAGGAAGTCCTCTTCCCAGCTGATTGGGACACCATTGATATGGGATACAGTAGTTGCCATTAGGAATAAGTCAGCAGTATTCATGAAGAGAGAAACTTAATTTTCGCAGATACTGCTACTGTTGGAGTTTCTTCCTCGTGTCTTTCGGTCATTTCGCCTGAACTATTGGCTTCACTGCCCCCTTCAGTCCAATCAGAATGTACACAAGTCAGTTCCTGTGTACGTATTGAACGTAAGAATAAATAAGTCTCGAAGGATCCGACTCAAACTTTTGCCTCTAAGATATGCTGCGTTTCCTGGATTTGTAAGTGAACAGGAAGTATGCACCATGGAGTATGGGATACTGTAGTTGCCATTAGGAATAAGTCAGCAGTATTTATGAAGAGAGAGAAACTCGATTTTCGCAGACACACATTTTTCCGCAGCCTTTGAAATGTGACAGCCCACACGGTCGCGTTAGGACACATTTAGTCTCGAAGATGCAGATTTTTTGGAGAATCTTCCGGTTGAACTGGGACACGGCGTCTCCCTGGTCCTGAAACATTCACACTCACTGGCTGCCTGTCTCTCTCTCCGCTGCTAAAACAGTTTAAACCCGTGCTGTGCCCCAATTCCAAGCTATTTACTGCTCGTGCACGATATATAACCGCATGCGAGTCTTCATAGAAAACAAACATTCAAGTGAAATCTACATAGATTCCGATACTAAAAGCAAATGATACGAAACCTGAGCCTTTTGTAAACGGGTGAAGCTGCAGTTTTTAAAATACCAACGCCATTTAAAGTTCATTAAAGGCCCAGCATGCTCCTCCCGAGGCCCCGAGGTGGTCCTGGAACTCCTCCGTCCACAATTACTTTTTATTTTCAGTCCAGCTGTGAGCGGCTCCTCGCGATCTGCAGCGTGGGGAATTAAGAACAAGACTAAATCAACAGCGCACTTAAAAGAATCAAGGTTCTTTAGTATTCGTACTGGTTGTTTTAAGTACAGCCTACTTTGTTTTGTCACTTTCCCAACTGAGAACTTTCCTAAAAGTTGCATGTGGCGATTGGGACCAGCGGTCTGGTGTCTCCATATTTTAAACTGAAGTAGTTTCCATATTTCACACTATAAACTTATTCTACAAAGTTTGTATGTTATCAACATATTGAACTTTAAAATGGTTGTTTATTTGTTCCATTAAATTTAGCATTTGTGAAGATTCAAATAGATTAAACCTTAAAATGATCTTCTTGAAATCCAGTTTATTTCTGTTTCCCTGGTTCTGCCCAGATTTGGATTGTTATGGCTGAGAGGCTCTTTTCCTTTTTCCATTAATTCTTTGGTCACCTCTACGAAGGAGGTTATGTTTTCCTCTGCGCTTGTCAGTCTGCAATAGACAAAACTTTCTTTTACTTTGTGAAATAGTGTTTTTCAACATTCTCGCTTTGATTTTTCAGAGAATTAATGGATCTGTGAGTGAGTGCAATTTGGTTCAGATCAAAACAAAAATCAGGATCTGGTGAATTAAAATATGGTTTCAAAACAGGACTGGTATTTTTAAGATGTCTTCTATCAGAATATTTTCAAACTCTATGAACAATTCAAACATGTACTTCAAACACGTTATCCTCAGTAATGAACCTTCAGTGTTGGACGTGACTTCATCTTAAGTGAAAATCTTTTGTTCTGTTTCTTTTTGTTCCCCTGATGTTTCACCAGGTGAACCCAGGGCGAAACCAGGAAGTGAATTATAGAGTAAAACCACTTTTAAACCGATTCACTTGCTAAGCACACTGCAGTTGAGTAGTGCAATTAAAATGCTCTTATGTTTCAAAAAGAGAGATTTTTCAAATTCTTTAAAAACATAATTTAAGCCTGAAATTAGCTTTTAATGCACATTCGGATGCATTTTGACTGATAAAAATGTGGCTTATTGACTGGGAGTTGTTGCCTCGCTGTGGTTAAAAAGCTATTTCATAAGCAAGATGAAGCATATTTTTTTAATGAGAGCCCCATGATGATAAGCCCTGTGGGGGTTTTACACCTCTGTGAGGACCGGCACTGCTTCTAAAACACTTTCAGCTTCATCACCACGGGCGAATTAAAACGTTTTCCAGAATATTTAGTTTTTTGATTTGTCAAGTTGGTAATTCAGTTGATTTTGGCAGATGTGTTGCCTCGTTATCCTTGAAGCTGATGCACAAAGTGTCGAGAACGTTTGGATTTGACTTCCATGGCTTTTACAATGAAGTGAAGTTCAGAAGTATTGAGACAGGATTCCTGAGCCTTGATACAAGGACACGTTCAGAAAGGATGATTTGTGTTTGATGGAAACGTTTTGTGAGCGGCTGGAGAAAGGTTGTTAAGACCCAGCTGTCTGAAGAGGACATATTGTGTTGATGCAGTGAGCAACACAAGTTAACACCGTGTGATAAAGCCCGACTCTGAAGGACATCTTTAAAAGCTGAATGTCCTCACCTGACACAGACTGATGCTGGATCTGTGAGGACATCGCTATAACATAGAAACAGATGCGTTCAAGGAAACTTACCTTCAGCCATGTGTAGAAGATACTGTCGAGGATGTGATCTCCACAGAGGAAAGTGATACAGAAGTACACAACTCACACAAGTGTTTTAAATACATTACATACTCCTCCAGCATTGTGACTAAAGTGAAACATACTCCCGCCTCGAGGTTTTTGCTTTGTATAAATCCTGGAATGTTGTTTACCCAGAATGTGAAAACAAGATGCACTGACAGAGACTGAAAGGGAAGAAAGCATCAGATCTGTCTGCCGGTGAGATGTCGGCATTCCTCGGCAACCCCCCCCCTCTGCCTGCTCTGTCATGCTGCAGGCGGCCCTCACCTGCAGCGTCCCCATTTTCCTCCGTCACATCCTCAGCCTCCATCACATTCCACACGGCTGCTGCTGCTGCTCCAGACCCGGAGGATTCCTCTCTTTGCATTCTGCTGGCGTGCGGCGCCCCACTGAGCTGCCACTTGCAACTTGATAAATCATTCAGCAATCATTCAGCACACAGACATCGCTGGAACTTCACCCGCCCCCCCCCCCCCCCCCCCCCCCCCGCCTGCTGCTTTTGAGCACCGGGGCTGAGAATGACTTGCAGTGAGTCAGAGCTGCTGAAAAGCATCCCGGTATGGATTTGCTCTCCGGCCCGGGCATCGCGAGCGGAGCCACTTTCTCAATCTGAACTCTGTTGTTGGCCTCATCTTTTCTAACAGCTTGTTATAAATTTTGTCTCCGGGCTTCTGGAGGGAGGAGATAAGTGCGGGCGTCTGTGAACCTGTGACCGGCATCTCGTGTCGCAGCCGAAACCGGTGACGGGTCGATGCTGCCGTAGCAACGTTAAATCAGGACTGAAGTGGTGTAAATTCATCTAATTCACCCGGCTTCTGTCTGTAGACTCAGCTTTCAGGAGACTTGCTGGCTTCTGTCTAGGAGTTTAACTTTTATCCAATTTGCTGGAAGAATTCTGAGACTTTAGTTTACTTTAGCCTTGATCTCTGTCTTCCCAGTTTATATGTTCATGTAATAAAGGTCATTTTGAACTCGTAAGGAGGAGGAGGAGGAGGAGGAGGAGGAGGAGGAGGAGGAGGAGGAGGAGGAGGAGGAGGAGGAGGAGGAGGAGGAGAAGTTTTTTAACCCCTTGTAGACGAATGTCGCGAATTTGCCTCAAACCCCATTCCAGTCTTTTTATCCCACTAATGCCTGATGGTGCAAATTCTACACATACCATGAAGGTATTGGAAGTACTCTGCCGCCATCTAGTGGTCGGAGTGGAAAATACACACTAGCCCCTTGGTACTGTGCAGCAACGATATTTTTAGGTATTAAGCTGTATTTGAAATACTGTGATGATGGAACAGCAATGATTGTACAGAAACAATTATTCAATTTCAAGCAAAAGCAGCATCAGTATAATAATCTACATACCAGAGACTGGAAAATTTGTTAAATTACGGTTATGCCCCATTATGCCTAATGTCGCTAATTTGTCTCATACCTAAATTTTATATATATTGTTTATGATATATTGAAATCAACAATCTCCACTTAATTTAGCATCTGTATGACAGCCAAAAACACAAATAATATTTTTTTATATATTGGAAATTAATTCAGGCAATAAGGGGTTAAAACCTCAGCTTGTGTGAGCATCTCTCTCCTCACCTACATGTTCTCCTCTCTGACATCTGATTGAGTTTCCACACAGATGCGTATTATGATGATTGTTTCTCTGCCATCCCGACTAGTTTCAGATTTTCCGAGGTAAACACCAGATTTGGATCACCTGGTTCCCAGTGCTCCACTGGGATCTACGGCTCTCAGCGTCCAGCACGGCGCTCTTTCCTTTTCTTTGTTTAAATATATATATATATCTGCATAAGTGTCGATCATCATAATTTGTGTCTCGGACCAAAAGGAAAATAGGAAACACAAATTAAAACATCTTCTTTCTTCAATCTTCCTCGTCACAGCACTCGAGTCAAACTTTGTGTTTTATGGCGCGAACGATCAAGTTCACATTAATCTTCTGACGGCTTCTTTTCACTGTGTCAGTGTTGACGCTTAGGGTTTGATGAATTCTTGTCAAGGGTTTAATGATCATAATCTATCATGTAGTGACAGGCAGGTGTAATATAGAGTCTTTATTTATAATCACACAGGTTTGAAACAATATCAGCTGCTCTGAATTCACCAGGCTTCATTGGTTCATTCTGCTTTTCTCTTGCAGTCTTGTTAATTTGTTCTCAGGCCTCTAATGTGAAAGTGATGTTGATTTCACATCCTGCTTGAATAAAGCACAGTAACATATTCATGAAGGTAATTAAATGTGATGTTTTTGCAGAATTACAAACTTATTTTCAGGCCTAAAAGGAAAAATAATCACATTATCTAACTTCTGACAAATTCATTTCATCACACAGCAGCTTGCTAAAATATAATCAGTGACATTGAAAAGCAGCCGGCGCTTTAGTTCAGGTAATTTTGAAATTTACTAATTAATATCGAATCTATTAAAGCATCAATAGAAACCAACAAATTAAAATATAAAGGAAACTGCATTTAAATGTGACATTTTAGTCACTGAGATCCTGAACCGACACTAATTAAGATTCAGCCACAAGTTATAATAATTTATAATTTAATTGATGATTGAAATTTTTGGTAATAATGAAGTTTATTACCAATACTTGGTAAACACATTTTTTTATTTCTGTTTTAATTTCTTTTAATCATACTAATTCATAATTTACATATTTTAACATACCGAAACGAAACAATCAATAAATCAAATGACTAAATAATAGAAATGTTATCAATGCCTTTCAGTTAAATAGAGATAAAACTATTATTTCCATATGACAACACTAGAGTTGTCATTCATGTTTTCTCAGGCAGCTGCTGCTGGTTTTCATTCACTTCTCTTTTCCACCTTTAAAGACACAATATGGCACAAGCACAAACACTTTTCATAATCAATACAACACAGTCACTTCTGCTGTGTCCTGGTCTCATATTAGCATAAACCAAAGTTTTTAATGGAAAGTCCTGGCCTCCTTAGTTGTTTCCCTTAATTGCGGTTACCTTTTCCTGTCTCTGCTTCCTCGGAGCCGCCACGAGGTCAAAATTAAATCTGACATAAGTGAGTTTGGCAGAGGTCCGTTCTCACCGAGTCGCTTCTGTTCCTGTAATTAGGAGGAAGCCGCTGTGGTCAACCTCCTGCAGCACGGTGTCACTCTTCAAACACAGATTCACCGGCAAAGAACAAAACAAAGTTATAATCCACTCATTAAGACACCAACGCCCCCCCCCTCGCACCTTTCTGCTGCTGAAATAGAAATCAAGCTTTAATTGTTCCTCACTCGGCTCCGAGGCCACGGACGCCATGAAAGACGTGTTGGTGTGAGAACAGAGGCGGTTTGAGTCTCTCCGGATTTTACATGTCGGGTGTTTGTCAGCTTGAATCACACGGAAGAAGCAGCTGGAGATTCAGATCTACGGGTTCTGTCCTTGCTAAGCAGCAAAGGAGGCTCTTACTTATGAGATCTTTCAAAATAAATCTAATGACCACATACATTGAAAGTTTAATAAATATAGCGTGAGATGTGGGACGAAATCCACAGAACCAATCTTTTAGCACAAAGAGACACGAGCACAGAAGCTGGAACATCCAGGGTCGGAACCCCCGACCTCCCGCCCCTCAAACCCTTTTCAACTCTTGAATGGAACAAAAAGAAACCCATTGGAAAACAGCTTCATCTATTTCACAACAATGAATTTAAATAAACCTGTAAGCACACACATTCATGTAGTACAATTTGGGGGTTCAGTATCTTGCTCAAGGACACTATCGCATGTAAAAGACTTTGTATCGGGTTAGGGTTAGGGTTAGATAAAATCGTTTAAAATGTAACTAATGACAGT